>NC_056735.1:1186488054-1186622060 GCF_019279795.1 Protopterus annectens | reverse complement strand
TCTCCCATCCACTCATCAAGATTCCTCTTGAAGAGAGTCAATGTGGGACTCTGCCTAACCTGGACTGGGATTTTATTCCAGAGTGAAGGGAGCCTCTGGGTTATGAATCTGTCCCTCCAGCATGTCCTATTTATTTCGGTGCTGAGGTTCAAGTCTCTCGAGCACGTAGCTCGATGGGATTTGGATTTTCTGAGGTGCAGCATGTCCATTAATTCTGGGTTGGACATAGCTTTATACGTCAGGCACAGATCGCCTCTGAACAGGCGGTATGCCACTGAGTAGAGCTGGAGTTTCTTTAACCGGGCAGCATATGGCATCTGTTTGAGCCCTTTGATCCTCTTGTTGAGGTACTTTTGGGGTCTTTCCAATTGCTGCAGGTGTCTGGTAAGGTACATCCCAAAAGGGACATTGTACTCAATTATGGGCCTGATGAGGGATGAGTGAAGAGGTACGATGACCTCCCCTGATCTAGATGTGAATCCCTTCATGATTAGGTGGGCTATATAAAATGTTTTTCTAACCACTTTGGCCACGTGGTTGTCAAATGAGAGATTGCTATCAACTTGGGTCCCCAGGTCCCTAATGACTTCTTCTGTACTTAATGGATTACCACCTATGTGGTAATTTGTGGGCACTTTGTTTTTGCCAAAGGGGATGACTATACACTTTTTGGCGTTTAGCTTGAGGCCATGGCTCTGGCACCAGTTGTCTTGTTTCTATGAGGCCCTTTTGGAGGATGCTTGTGTCGGCTGGAGAGTTGATTATGGCGCCCAGTTTGCAGTCATCTGCGAACTTGGTCAGCCACAGTCCTTCCGTGTTGGCCTGTACCGCCGAGAAATATATACCGAACAAGAGAGGTCCCAGGACTGATCCTTGTGGGACGCCACTTGTAACTGGTTTAGAGTCTGACATGGCTCCAGCAATTCTAACCATGTGGGTTCTGTCCTTGAGCCAGTTTGCAACCCATCTAGTGACATAGGGGTTTATATTTAAGCTGGTGAGCTTATCTATAATGCCCGAGTGGGGTGTTGTATTGAAGGCTTTTGCGAGGTCCAGGTAGGCTGTGTGGACCACCTTCCCCTCGTCGATGGCCTTGGTGACTGTTTTCAAAGAAATCGACCAGGTTTAAGAGGCAGGATCTGCCCTTAACAAAGCCAAACTGGGTAGGATCCAGTGTCTGTAGGTCCCCAATATCTTTATTTATGAGGTCCATGATGATCCTTTCCATAGCTTTGCAGACCAAGCTAGTCAGGCTTATGGGGCGATAGTTTCCAGGATCCGTTGAGGCACCACCTTTGTGGAGAGGGACTACTGTTGCTGTACGCCACTCTTTGGGTACATATCCTGTAGTAAGGCTAAGATTGAACAGTAGTTTTATGTTTGGGTTTAGCTCTTCTTGGAGTTCATGTAGGACGCAGCCTGGGACACCATCTGGTCCCATTGATGCTGTGTTTTTGCTTTGGAGGCGGCTCTTACCTGAGCATCTGAGATGTCAGGGGGCAGCACTCTGTTGGGATAGATATTTGCCCTTTGGTGGGGAGAGGGGAGAAGTTTGCACTGAACCTGTCAGCTAGGATGTTGGCAATGTCTGTGGGCTCGTGTATTTTTGTCATTTTGGACTAATTCTGAGCATATCTGGGAATTCCCACCCAGATTCCTAACATAACTAAAGAAAGCCTTGTGATTATCCTTAGTGTCCTGTGCAATTTTTCTCTCAAGCTGGCCTTAGACGATTTTGTGTGCCAGTAGTTTTTGCTAATACTGATCAGAGATGCCTTCCTTTTGGGATTTTGCTCTATCATGTAGTAGCTTCCTCCTTCTATTGTATAGTTTGTTTATGGCTGGGGTCCACCAGACAGGACGTCTGCCTTTGGAGGATTGGGTCTTGGTTTTATTTGGGATTGCATGATCCATGCATTCCTGAAGGTGTTCATAGAATGCGTTTATAAAGGATTCTGCGGTCTCGGCCGTATTTTCCACAGGCCCGGGGGCTTTGAAGGATTTCGCCTCGGTTTTGAGGCGTGTGAAATTTGCTTTAGAGAAGTTTTTCACTGTGGTTTTCTGGGCAGGGGGTGGGGTCGGGATGTGAATATCCAGTGAGATTAGTTTATGGTCTGATCTTACCAGTGAGGGATACACTTCTGGTCTGGAGCATAGTGTCCCCATGTTGGTGATGATCAGGTCCAGTATGTTTTCCCCTCTTGTGGGAGTGGTAACAAGTTGATGTCCTTCATGGATGCATCTGCAGTCATAACAAGTGGGTTGTCCTGTCGTCAGGCAGCCCTGCAGTCGGCCGGATTCCAAAGTCCGGGTCCGGCTTCGGCTGATGTCGCACTCCACCCGACGTCATCTCTGTTGGTCCTCGGGTATAAAAGCATCAGCCGACGCCATTTTCCTCAGTCTTTCTTGCCGCGTGGCGCCCGAAGCAGAAGCTGTTCGCAAGTGCCGGTCGGTCGGATCCAGAGATTACTTCTACCGAATACTACTTCGAAGACTTCTAAAGCTAAGTACCCCGTTGGGGACTCTTTCTTGCCTCAGCCGATGTCAGAAAAAGTTAACAATTGTTTAACCTGTGGGAAACAAATACCTCATAAAGATTTCCACTCTTACTGTCTGCCTTGTTTAGGCCCAGCCCACGACGTAGCAGCCTGTTCGGCCTGTGCCTCTTTCAACCGACGAACGCTTAGGCGTCGGTCGGAGTTTGCAGAACAGTTTTTCGGTTCTGATTTTGCGTACATTATGCCGTCAAAAAACGCAAAGATAAAGACCGACACTCGCGGTCCGCGGTTTCGGCCGAAACCACGGTAAAGCAAACCGCGAGTGTCTCGGTTTCGGCTGAAACCGAGAAAACTGATCAAAGTACAGCTGAACCTATTCTTACAACTGAGGCCCCTGCTACAACTCTTGAATCTACCTCAGAAATTTTACCCACTACAGTGGTTGACTTATCAGACACCATTCCCTTGGATGTCTCTACCCCAGCACATGGTGCTGCTAGGCCTCCAGCTGCCATGTCCATTAAGGCCTTCGCCAGGGCTAAAGCAGCCAAGACTTCTAAAACAGTGCCTGTTAAACCCCCCACATCCAGGCCCTCTTCTAGTTCTCAAATGCTTTCTTTGGCAGAAGATTTAATTTCTTTAATTAGAGGATCTCAATCTCACCCACACAGGGCCTCTCAGCCCCCAGAGAAGAGACCTAGGGCAGAGCCCCCTGAGCCAGTGTCTTCTGATGATTCTGCTGATGAATCAGACATAACTGACCAGCCTGAGGCTCCTTCTCCAATTTTGAAGATTCTGATGCTGAAGAATCCATTCCAGCTGCTTCCCACCAGAAGAATTCTCCTTTGGGAAACCTTGCATGCCATGAGAACAGTTCCAATGGCAGCAACAGGATTTTTCAGACTCCAGAAAAGACTTAGGACCTTTCTGCACCTCCCACAGCACAGGCCCTTAGCTATACCTCCTGTTCTCTCTGTGGTGGATGATGCTTTCAATGATGTTTGCTCGCTCCAGATTCTTTACCCCAGCCCCTGCCAAACCAGACAGATTTTACAGGGTGCCAGATACTCATCACCACCTTTACAAGGCCCCACTTGCAGACCCAGAAACTATATCCCAGGGTCCCAAGGCAGTAGCCGACCACAGCTAAAACCCTATTCCTTCTGAAAGGGAAGCAAGGTCATTAGACAGATGGGGTAAAAGGTCTACACTTCAGCTACTCTCTCAGCTAGAGCTTTAAACTGTCAGTTTCACATGATACAATACCAAGAGTTTATGCTTGATCAGTTAACTAAAAAACTAAAAACTGATGAATCTCTTGATAAGAAATATGTATTAGAGATGGTAAATAACATACAACAGGTTAGCAACCATTCCTTAAAATGTGGCTATGATGCACTGGAGGCTTCATTTAGATCAGCCATGACAGGCACAGTGATAAGAAGGCATGCATGGCTAAAGAACAAGCTTTACCGGATCATGTTAAAGCTAAGTTGCTAGATGCTCCTATGGACAAGACAAGTTTGTTTGGTACACCTGCCCAGCAGGTTATGAAGAAAATGGAAGAAAAGGCAAAATCTGTTCAAACTGTTAAAGATTTCTTGCAGGTTCAACCCCAAGGTTTAGCAGGAACTGGCCTGCCAAAATTGGTCCTTTCCTGACTCCACAAAATTTCAAAGGGGCAGGAATAGACGCTCCAGAGGCAGAAACCAATCCAGAGGAGGTGCCTACAGAGGACGACAGTGGCAAGGTAACAACAGAGGCACAGACACAGCCACTGCCACTACATCAGCACAACCACAGTGACTTAATCCTAAATCCGCCTACCAGGGAACAAATAGCAGCTCCTCTAGGCGGAAAGTTAACCTTATTTTCAAAGAACTGGCACTACATAACAAAAGACAAGTGGATTTTTCAAACCATAGATCAAGGTTACCGGTTTCACTTCCACACTTTACCAGTCAAAAGAGGAATGCCAAATCTACCTCCAAATCAAAAAACAGAGGCTCTACGCCAGATAATGGAGTTAGCAAACATGAGAGCTGTGGAAAGAGTGCCAACAGCAGAACAAGGAAAGGGTTCTACTCCAGACTATTCCTAGTTCCAAGAAAGGCAAAAAAGTTGGAGACCAATTCTCGACCTGTCCACCTTAAATACATACATCATTGTCCCAAAATTCAAAATGCTGACCCTACAGCAACTTCTTCCCATGCTGGGCAAGGAGTCTTGGCTGGTAACTCTAGATCTCAAGGAGGCATACCTGCACGTCCCCATTCGACCAATCTGCAGAAGATACCTCAGATTTCTTGCAGGATCAGAGCACTATCAATTCTCAGCATTGCCCTTTGGCTTATCTACTGCCCAGAGTATTCACAAAATGCCTGGCATCAGTAATTGCCCATTGCAGACTACAGGGAATTCAAATTTACCCATACCTGGACGACTGCCTGCTACAAGGGGGCAACAAAAGCAAGCTGACAACAGATTTACAAAGGGTCATTTACTTGCTACAAGGACTGGGATACACAGTCAATTTACAAAAGTCAAGGCTGATACCATCCCAAACAAGGACGTTCTTGGGCGGAATTGGACACAGTACAACAAATGGCATTCCTGACTACAGAAAAACAAAAAGAGCTTCCTCTTTACTTCTTGGCACTAACAAAACTGAACAAGTTAACAGCAAGAAAAGTTCTGCAGGCCTTGGGCTTCATGGCATCATGCATAATCTTGGTCCCATTGGCCAGGCTACATATGAGGAAACTACAGTGGTACCTAAAGAATTTATGGTCCCAACACAGACACAGTCTAGAAACAGAAATCCCACTAATTCCATGCTTAAAACAGGAGTTCCTATGGTGGGCTCAGGCATGCCAGTCAAACCCAGGCCTACCCTTTCGCAGATGTCAACCAAGCCAGACCATCACAACAGACGCTTCAGACCTAGGATGGGGGGCCCACATGCTGGACAAATGCGTGCAAGGATTGTGGACACAGGATCAACTTCGCCTGCACATCAATCTAAAAGAAATGCTGGCAGTAAAACTGGCAATCCAAAAGTTCAAACCATTTCTCAAAGAGGGCCAGTTGATGATAAGGACAGACAACACCACAGTCATGTGGTACATCAACAAACAGGGAGGCACTCATTCATACCCCTATGCAGAATGACCTTGGAGCTGTGGACCCTGGCACTCAGCTACAACATTCAGTTACAGGCAATATTTGTACCGGGAAAGACAATACTCTAGCAGACATATTAAGCAGAACCACCGGATGCCCACGAATGGAAGCTGCACCGGACATCTTCAAGACCATCTCAAAGAAATGGGGAATGCCACAGATAGACCTATTCGCATCACCTCTCAATCACCAGCTCAAAAATTCTGCACAAGGACATTCCACCCACTAGCATGGAAAGTGGACTCACTCTCCTTCAACTGGAAAGGCCTAACAGCATATGCATTCCCACCTCTTCCTTTGATACACAAGGTACTACTAAAAATCAAGGAAGAACGCCCAAGGATAATCCTGATAGCTCCAAACTGGCCAAGACAGCACTGGTACCCACTACTGAAGAGCATGTCTCGAACAAAATGTGGCCAATACCTCTGATGCCTTTGATGTTAACTCAGAACAACTACAGCATCATACATCCAAACCTAAAAACGCTGCAACTGACTGCATGGAACATCACATAACAGCAGCTAATCCAGAACTTTCCCAAAGGGTTAAAGACATTATTCTTGAAGCACGCAGACCTTCAACAAGAAGGAACTATGCTGGAAAATGGAAAAGGTTTGTCATTTGGAGTATGGAAAGAGGAAAAGATGTGTCAAACATAGATATGCCTAACATTCTGGAGTATCTGGCGAACTTCTTCATTCAGGCCTGTCCTACTCCTCCATCAAGATACATGCATCAGCTATTTCAGCAGAATACAGCTTTGATCCACCTGTTTTTTCGCACCCTTTGCTCAGGCAGTTCCTCAGAGGAATCAAGAATGTAAAACCTCCAAGGAAACCACCATTACCAGCTTGGGATTTAAACTTTGTGCTAGAAAAGTTGACACTATCACCCTTTGAACCAGCAGCAACAGCAGACCTACAACACCTGTCATGGAAAACTGCTTTCCTACTGGCAATAACTTCAGCAAGGAGGGTTTCAGAACTACAGGCCTTAATGGCAGTGCAACCCTTCCTAATCTTCCACCAAGATAGTGTCCATGAGGACTAATCCTACATTTATGCCCAAGGTGGTATCCAGAGTGTCTTTGAACCAGGCAATCCACCTACCTACCTTCTTTCCCAACCCACAAAACAGAGGGGAAGAATACTGCATACCTTGGATGTACATAGACAGCTACGCTACTACTTGGACAGAACAAAAACAGCAGAAAGACTGACCAACTTTTGTAGCCTATGCAACAGGAAGGGAAGGAAAAGCTATTTCCAAACAGACAATCTCCAAATGGATAGGAAACTGCATACGATACTGTTACTCCTTCCATGGAAAACCAATTCCACAGAACATAAGACCTCATTCTACAAGGGCAACAGCCACTACCACAGCCTTCTTACGAGGAGTGGCAACCAAAGACATTATTGAGGCGGCTACTTGGACCTCCGTGCATACATTTGCCAAGCATTATAATTTGCCTCTATATTCCAGATCCCAAGCAGGGTTTGCCACTGCTGTACTGCAAGGGATCCTAAACACACCATAATCTACTTTTATCCTCCTCCCTAGTTGGCTATGGTATTCTACCCACTTGTTATGACTGCAGATGCATCCATGAAGGACATAGTACAGTTTTGTACCTACCATAAATGTAGATGTCCGAACTGGATAGCATCTGCAGTCAGGATTACCCTCCCTCCTTCCCCTCTGTGGTACTCCTAGGGTGTTTACCCTCCTAATAGCTAGCTGTTGTGGGGGAGTCTTTATGGTGTATTTGTTTGTATATATGTACACATATGCTTATTGTTGTGTTTACCTCTATCTATTTGGAAACATTGGCATCTATCCAAATTTTTAGCCTGCATGAGGGCTACTGGCATCTGGGGCAAGAAACACTGAGGAAAATGGCGTCGGCTGATGCTTTTATACCCGAGGACCAACAGAGATGACGTCGGGTGGAGTGCGACATCAGCCGAAGCCGGACCCGGACTTTGGAATCCGGCCGACTGCAGGGCTGCCTGACGACAGGACAACCCACTTGTTATGACTGCAGATGCTATCCAGTTCGGACATCTACATTTATGGTAGGTACAAAACTGTACTTTCCATAGCATTTGAGTTTATAAATTCTAGGAACCTTTGGGCTAGGGTGTTGGAGCTAGAGTAATGCTCCCAGTTTATGTTTGGGTAGTTGAAGTCGCCCAATATAATGGTGTTTGGAGAGACCTTCATATTCTCCAGTATTCTCAGGAAGGCCAAGTGGGGTTCCTGTGTTTGGGAGGGTGGTCTGTAGCAGGCTATAAACTGGAAGGCAGTTTTACCCACAGTTAGTTGCACATGGATAGTCTCTGATGCTTCGTGCTGTGCCACCAACCTGGAGGTGTGGGTATCTTTGACGAATATTGATACTCCCCCTCCTTTTGTGGGAAAACATGAGAGGATTTTTCTAGTCCCAAGAAAAGAGAGCAGTTGGAGACCCTTTTTGGACCTCTCAAAACTAAATAAATTCTTCAACATCCCAAAACTCAAAATGCCCAGATGCTTCCATGGTCACCATAGACCGAAAGTATGCTTACATCTATATCCCCATAGCAGATGGTCACAGAAGCTACAAATAGTAGGGCATAACAGGCTCCCACTTCATTCTGTGCTTTACCATTTGGGCTGTACTGCACCGAGTTTTCGCAAAATACCTAGCTTCTCTGATAGCACATTGCAGAACTTTGAGTCCAAATTTATCCCTACTTAAACAACCGTCTCATTCAGGGAAGATCCACTTCAGAGACCCTAGTCACCTTATAGATCACTGTAGACCATTTTTAGAAGGTAGACGTCACGCTAAATCTTCAAAAATTGTACTGTCCCTCAAACAAGGATTCTCTTCTTGGGAGCCATCATAGACTGTGGTCAACAGAAAGTCTTCTTTCCCCAAGACAAGATTGTGTCCACGAGAGGCTACCTGACCAGTTTGCTTCCAAAGCAGCTAATCACTGCAAGAGAATTCCTGAGGATACTGGGGTACATGGCATCATGCATCCTTGTGGTTCCATTTACAAATTTACCTATGAGGAAACTTCAATGGTTTCTAAAATTAATGTGTGGAAACAGCACTTGCATTCCCTGGAAACCATGCGGCCCGTTTTACATGCCTGAAACGAGAACTCCTTTGGTGGAAAAACACCATACAGAGGAACCCAGGCGCAAATTTCTCTCTGCCAGAAGCAGACAAAACTATTGCTATGGACATTTCAGACATAGCTTGGGTCCCTTGAAGGTGCAAGTCATTTCGTTCTCACAGCAAAGGAAAGTTGCATGTAAGCTTAAATGGAGTTACTAGCATTTTACCTGGCCATTAAAGCCCTTCAACATTATTTAAGCCCAGGGGCACTATAAATCTGGACAGACATTAGTTATGTACATAAACAGGAGCGATCGTTGTTATACCCCTTTTGCAGCCATTACAGAAAAATTTGGATGCTGGCTCAAGAGATATGGTTAGCCCTCATAGCATCTTTTATTCTGGTCCAGAGCTATACCCTAGTAGATCTTTTTAAGCAGGGACATTCTAGACCCCAGCAATTAATTGGATGATTAAAAGAGAGTGTCTCTTGGATCTGACTGTACAGTGGGGGGATAACCTCAGTAGTCCCGTTTGCCTCTCTCCGCAACAAGCAACTACAGAATTTCAGCTCCAGAACTCAGCAGACATGAGCTTTGGAAGATAGATGCGTTCTCATTCACACGGACAGACATTAGTTATGTACATAAACAGGAGAGATAGTTGTTGTACCCCTTTTGCAGCCATTACAGAAAAATTTGGATGCTGGCTCAAGAGATATGGTTAGCCCTCATAGCATCTTTTATTCTGGTCCAGAGCTATACCCTAGTAGATCTTTTTAAGCAGGGACCTTCTAGACCCCAGCAATTAATTGGATGATTAAAAGAGAGTGTCTCTTGGATCTGACTGTACAGTGGGGGGATAACCTCAGTAGTCCCGTTTGCCTCTCTCCGCAACAAGCAACTACAGAATTTTAGCTCCAGAACACAACATACATGAGCTTTGGAAGATAGATGCGTTCTCATTCACACGGACAGACTGGTTTCTGTGTACATCCCCATCCTTGCCCCTGATTCCCAGGATACTAACAAAAATCTGGGCAGACATTCCCAACATGATCCTAGTGGCCGTCTTTTGGATGAGAGAACACTAGTTCTCCCTCCTGATGCTTAGCAAGGGGACATTCCACACACTACCGCAGGAGATGGATCCTCTCAACCAGATAAAGGGGTTTGTCTTCCAGCCCCATCTAGCCACCCTCAAGTTAACTGCTTGGAGGATTGGGTTTTAACACTTAGGAGGGCTTCTTGTCCCAAAGATGTGCTCTCCATTTTAAGGGAGGCAAAAAAGCCCAGTGCTAGGAAATCAGATAGCAAAAAGGAAAAGATTTTCCATCTGGCGTTACAGTAATGACACTGATCCTACTTAAGCAGACATCAGCTCAGTCTTGCAATACTTGTCAGGCCTCTTTACACTAGGACTTTTCTATTCCAGCATTAAGGTACATGCGTCTGCAATTTCAGCTTGCCTGAGCCATGCTCCACCTTTCTTCTCACACCACCACATGAAACTTTTTTAAAAGGAGCAATTCACTTGAGACTACCCTGAATGAACCCCACTCCACCTTGGTATCTAAATTGCCTTAGAAAAACTAACTTTGCCTCCCTTTGAGACTGCTGCCACTGCCTCTCTGAAGATGATCACCTGGAAGACCACCGTCCTCATAGCTGTGACTTCAGCTTGGAAAGTTTCTGAAGTACAAGCCTTCATGTGTAAAGAACCTTTCACTGCCTTCCATGGGGATAAGGTCACCTTCAGAACAAACCCAATCTTTGTCTAAAGAGGTATTGGAACTAAACCAGGCTATCCACCTTGCCAGTCTTTTACCTAAATACACAGAATACTGCAGAGCAAGTCCTCCTTTCCCTGGGTATGCACAGGCAGATCAGGTACTGTCTAGACAGAACAATTGCTGATGGCTTTTGCAGAGGGTAAACTGGGCAAACCTGTCTCCAAACAAACCATCTCTAAATGGATATCTAACCAGATTAAATTGTGTTACTCACAGCATGGAAGGGATTTACTTGGTCTTATTAAAGCCCACTCCACCAGTCATGGTGTGACTACTGCTGCTTTCCTCAAAGGAGTTCCCACCCAGGCTATCTTTGAGGCAGCCTCATGGAACTCCGTCCTCACTGTCACAGAACACTATAACCTAGGTAATGCCAGTAGAGATAAAGCAGGTTTTGCTTCATTCATCATGCACAATTTTATTTCCTAAGGTTGTACAGACAGCCTACCACCCAATTTGTTTTAGCTTTGGTAGCCCTCCCAGGAATCTGTACTTCACATTGACCATGAAGAACATAGTACAGTTGTGTGACACTTAGCATTATTGTGGATGTTTTGAATAGATCATTGGTGCTGTACATACTCTCTCACCCTTCAAGCTCTGTGCCTGCTGACCGCTTCTCTCCCTTGTGCTGGATGTGAGGGGTAGAGGAGTTCTCTGCAGATAGTCTTCTTATCTGCATCATTCTCCCTCTCTGCCACCTATGATTTTCCTCCTTTTCACACATTCAGACAGTTGGTGAGGTTCTGCTGTTCTCAGGCATCAGACTGCTTGTTCACTGTTTAAAAAGACCTGAAGATGACTCTTGACAGATTTTCCTCTTATACTCTGATGTACAGATGTCAGTCATCTAATGTCCATCAACAAAAGGATGATGAAGAGACTCTGGAAATCAGGACAGTTGCAGGCTTCTGCATGGCAGATGCACCAAGAGTCAGTACTGCAGCATTAATATCCGTGAACATCTGCAGTTATGATAAGTGTGACACAACTGTAGTTCCTCCCTTTTAATGGTGTTGACCAAGAGCAATTACCACAGACTTCCTCACAGTTTTGATCTGCTCACATAGTCTCAGGGGCAAATGGTGCACCCCGATTTGGAGAAACTTAAGTTGACAGACTAGATGATTCAGTTTTGGCTGTCATTAGGCGTTGTTGTTTTTCTTGATGTGCAGCAGGTGTTGAGGCCAGAAAACCTGCTGCTAGAAAATCTTATGTTTAGAATATGGATGAGGTTTAATAGCTGTTGCCCAAAGGGGAACGGGCCCATTGCTGTTAATATCCCTCTGGTCTTGATATTTTGATGCAAGTTTCTTCAGGATACCTTTGTGTATGCATCCGTTTAGGTGCATTCTCTATATATCTGCCTATAGATCCCTTCCTTCTCTTTTGTTTAAACAGTTTATGAAAGGAGTATTGCATATTATGACCCCTCACAAGCATATTTCACCTTTGTGGGATCTCTGTTATGTTCTTTAAAAAATTACCTTAGTACCTTTTGAACCAGCAAATCACACTGATCTCACCTTCTTAATATGAAAAGTTGTTTTGCTTACAGAGCTGACATTTTGCAAGGCTAGTTTTTGAGATGCATCTGTTATGATGGCACAGCCTTGTAGGGTTGTGATGCACACTAATCCTGTATTGCTGCCAGTTGTTTTAGAATTCACTGTCATTCAGCCTATTTTTCTACCTGGGTTCTGCCATCTCCCTTTCATCAATGAATGATGATTCTTCATGCCTTGGATGTTCATTTGCAGCTCAGATCCTACCTTGATAGGATATAGCCATTTTGGAAAGCCAAAAAACTTTATTTCCTTCTCTGGGGTATAGAAAGGCCAACCTAGCTGTAAGCAAACCTTTGCATGTTTGTTGTCCTAGGTATGGGTTTTGTGACGCTCACCATGGGTAAAGGCACATTACACTGGAGCCTTGTCCTCTTAGTAACTTTTTGGAAAGGAGTTGACTCTGGAGATATTCTATAGAGACAGTGTTTTGGTCCTCTGTCCATACCTTTATGAAGCACTACTAGTTGGATACATTTCCCAGTCCATGGCAGGCTTTAGGAGGGCCATTTTCCATGAGGTTCCTGGACTCTTATCCTTCTGCCTCCCAGCAGTGGGGCAAGGGGTATTTGGGAATCCACCCATATGCCAGTAAGAAAGTGTGTGTGTGTTGAACATAGTGCAGTTAAGCAAGTTCCACTTACCTGTAACACTAAATGTCCATACTTATCACTAATGCAATACTGTGTACTCCTAGGATACCCTTCTGAGGATAAGCAGATGTCTGGACAGCATACCAGAGCTTTTCACATTCTGGTGTCATTCATGATATGCATGTCCTGTATGCAAAGTGTAAGGTACATGTGTCATGTAAGAGCACCTAATCCTCAGCACTTTTTTGCTGCTAGTCTGAACACTGTGTTTCAATTCGGTTTGCAAGCTATTCATTGAGTTGGTTCCACCACCAGGCCTTCTAAAGATAAGTGCTCAGTTAGGGTTCCTTCCTTTTACCAAAGTTTGCATGTCATCCACTGCTGTCTGCTGCCTCTACCATGTCCTGTTTACTGCAGCACTGAGAAGTAGGGCAGCTGAAGTTATGAAGATCTTGCAACACTGTACTTTTATTTCTGAACCATGTCATGTGTGGGTACGTAGTTCGTAGGTTCATAGGATGATAGGCTATTGGCCTAGAGGCCCTTATAAGCTTAGCCAAGAATTTCGCCCGTGTTCCCTCAAAGTCAGCACCTGCTTCCCCTGTCCAGCAGGGATGCAGGTGTGATCCCAGGGGTGTATTTTGTGATGTTCTTCATGTTTCACTGTTGCAGTCATCACCTGTGGGTTATCCCTGCTGTGGTAGCCCTCGGCCGGCCTGAGTACCAGAGTCAACTTTTTTGCGTCGGCTGCAGTCTCCTGTAGTCTGACGTCATGTCGTCAGTGCTATAAAGCAAAGCAGCTGATGTCATTACATCAGTCTTCCTTGCCGTGGAGCCCGTAGTAGAAGCAGTTTGCACGAGTGCAGGTCGGTTGCTACCAGAGTTTGAATTCCAGCTGAAAACATCTAAAGCGAAGTACCCAGTTGGGGACCCTTTTTTCTTGCACTAACTGATGTCCGAAAAAGTTAGCAATTATCTAGCCTGCGGAAAGCCGATCCCACACCGAGACTTCCATTCTTACTGCATCACTTGTTTAGGCCCAAACCACGATGTTCCCCGTTGTTCATGTTTCACTGTTGCAGTCATTACCATTGGGTTATCCTGCTGGCAGGCAACCCGCAGTCGGCCTGAGTTCCAAAGTCTAGGTCCGGCGTCGGTTGCTGTCGCCTCTTCCCCAATGTCAGTGCACCAGGGTATAAAAGATGCAGCCAACGCCATTTTCTTCAGTCTTTCTTGCCGCGCGGTGCCCGAACCAAAAGCAGTTCGCAAGTGCCGGTCGGCCTACTCCTGAGATTTTCATTCCGATTCCAGATACATAGTCTTCTAAACTTTTTCTTGCCTCAGACCGATGTCAGTAAAAGTTAATAACTGTATTTCTTGTGGGAAGCAAATACCTCATAAGGATTTCCATTCTTTTTGTATCCCATGCCTAGGCCCAGACCACGACATTACTGGTTGCCAGTTTTGTGCTAGGTTTAATAAGCCCAATATTAAATGGCTGTTTGATTTTACCCGACATTACTTTGGCAGAAAATTTAATTATACCATGCCGTCGGAACTTCCTACGACCGGTATTCATAAAAAGCGCAAAGACAAGGACAGGCATCCGAGGCCCAAAACTGATGAAGCCTCTTTTATTCCAGTCACCGGTTCTCCGGTTTTCAGTGAGGCGCCTTTGCAGACCCTGACTACCGCTTCTGCAGAACCACAGGTCACCCACGACCCCCACGTGGAGATGGCTGGGCCTTCGGACGCACTAGCTTTCCAGCAGACCGAAACCGATCCTGCAGAGGGATCCGGAGTACCTGAGTTACCCGCAGCTTCAGAGGGTGTCTTCAGACCTACTCAGCTAAGCATTAAACCCTCTTCTAAGTCAAAGCCCCCTTTAAAAACTAAGAAACAAGTACAGCATTCTCCAGGACAGGCCTCCATGCCTAAGAAACAAATGCTCAAAATGGCCAAAGACCTAATCACTCTGATCAGGGGTTCCCATCCCCCACCTGATAAAAGGCCTAGACAGGATGCAGATTATGATTCATCCGACCATGGGTCCATTTCCTGAGATTCATCCTCAGACCTGGGATATACTTTTCCCTCTTATGAGGATTCTGTTGCTGAGGAATCTATTCCATCAGCCTCTCCGCCGGAGGACTACTTCTTTGGGGAAACCTTACACACCATGAGGGAGCATTTCCATTGGGAAGGCCAGGATTATTCATAATCCAGGAAAAGGCTCAGAGACTTCCTATTATTACCTCAGCACAGACCCCTGGCTATTCCGCCAGTGCTAGATATTGTGGATGATGTGTACACTGAATCCAGCTTAAATCCTGATTCCTTACCTCCAGCTCCTCTTAAACCGGACAGATATTACAGAGTCCCTGACTCTCACAAATTTCTGTATAAAAGCCCTGTTGCTGATCCTGAAACTATTTCTCAGGGACCCAAAGGGGTTAAGGCCTCATCAGCAAAGAACCCAGTTCCCTCTGACAGAGATTCCAGAACACTAGACAGATGGGGAAAGAAAGTATATGCGTCTGCAACTTTAGCAATTAAAGCCATAAATTGCCAGTTTCACATGCTAAAATATCAGCGATTTTTGATGTCTCAGTTGAAGCAAAAAATGCTTCCAGATACAGATCCTCCTAATTTTAAAGAAATGTAGGATTTATTGCATGCTGCTGAACAAGTGGGAAAACATATTTTGCAATTTGGTTTTGATTCTTTAGAGGCCTCATGCAGAGCAGCAGACACAGGCTCTGTCATTAGAAGACCTGCATGGTTAAAAGGACATACGTTACCAGATCATGTTAAAGCTAAATTACTGGATGCACCTTTACAGCAGGATGTTTTATTTGGAGTTAAGGCAGAAGAGGTATTAAAGAAGATGGAGGATAAGGCAAAATCTATGCAAGCAGTGAAGGATTTCTTGCAGGTTCAGCCTCCTCGATTTAGTAGAAACTGGCCAACAAAGAATTGGTCCTATCCAGTTAATGACCGACTTCAAAGGGACAGATAAAGACGGCCAAGAGGTAGAGGTCAACCACAAGGTCCTTAAAGGCCTCGACAATGGGGTGCATCAGGCCAGAAAGAACGGGGAAGACAGGCACCAACCATATAAAAACAGCCCCAATGACTTCCCATTCCAGCTGCCAAACAACTCACTCTTGGCAGCCCCTTTGGGAGGAAAACTGGCACTTTTTTATCACAATTGGCATATGATCACCCAAGACAAATGGGTTCTCAATATTATTTCAAAAGGTTACAGGTTCCACTTTCACACTCTGCCAAGATTAAAAGGAATGCCATATCTGCCACTAAATCAATGGGCAGAGGCCCAAAAACAAATTATGGCACTCATGAACATGGGAGCTATTCAAAAGTTACCACCACAGGAACAAGGGCAAGGATTTTACTCAAGACTCTCTTTCTGGTTTCCAGGAAAGACAAAGCCTGGAGGCCCATTCTGGATCTTTCTTCACTAAACAATTAACTGGATGTTCTGAAATTCAAAATGTTGACATTACAGCAGCTTTTTCCCATGCTGGGCAAGCAAGCTTGGCTCATGACTTTGGACCTCAAGGAGGCATACCTGCATGTCCCTATCAGACAAAACTGCAGGAGATACCTCAGGTTCTTAGCTGGTCCAATGCACTATCAATTCTCTGCACTGCCCTTTGGATTATCTACTGCGCCCAGGGTCTTCACAAAGTGCCTGGCACCAGTAATTGCATTTTGCAGACAGAAGGGAATTCAAATTTACCCATACCTGGACGACTGCCTGATTCAAGCAGAGAGCAAGGACATTCTTCTACAGCATCTAGCGTTTGTAAGAAAGTTATTAAGTTTCCTAGGGTACACAGTAAACGAAAAGAAATCAAAACTAGTGCCCTCACAAGAGATACTATTCCTGGGTGCCAGCTTGAACACAATGGCCCAGATTGCTTTTCTCACGCCAGACAAGCAAGGACAACTGACACACTACTTTCAGTTGATGGCAACAAAGACCCAACTCCCTGCAAGAAAAATTCTGCAGGCCTTGGGCTTCATGGCATGTTGCATACTACTAATTCCATACGCCAGACTGCATATGAGGAAACTACAGTGGCACCTAAAGAATGTATGGTCTTAACACTGTCAAAGTTTGGAAACAGTTATACCACTAATACCTTGCCTTCAACAGGAGTTTCGATGTTGGGCTCAAGCTCGTCACCTCAACAAGGGACAGCCTTTCACTCAACCCACAGCCAGGCAAACACTGACAACAGATGCATCGGATTACGCCTGGGAAGCACACATGGCTGGAAAATGTATTCGGGGCAAGTGGCCCGCAGAACAAAGGCATCTTCACATCAATCAAAAAGAGATGCTAGCTGTACAAAATGCCCTTATAGCTTTCAAGGACCTGTTGCATCCAGGACAACTACTACTAAAGACAGACAACACCACAGTTATGTGGTACATAAACAAGCAAGGGGGCACGCACTCCTACCCCCTATGCAGACAAGCCATGACCTTGTGGAACACCGCTATAAACTATCAAGTTCATCTACAAGCACAATTCCTGCCAGGAGAGAAAAACACACTGGCAGACTACTTAAGCAGAAATATCATGGATCCCCACGAATGGGAATTGAATCCTCAAATATTCAGAATGATAAAGAAATGGTGGAGCCCGGACATAGATCTGTTTGCCTCCCCAATGAATTCCCAGCTGAAGAAATTCTGCACAAGGAGTTACCATCCGCAAGCATAGAAAGTGGATGCCCTCTCATTCAGCTGGACAAACCTACAAGTATATGCTTTTCCACTACTGCCTCTTCTCCCAAAGGTACTCCTAAAAGCCAGGCAAGAAGAGCCAAAAATGATCCTGATTGCACCAGACTGGCCACGCCAGCACTGGTACCCAATCTTAAAAAACTTAGCACAAGGACCACCCTGGATTTTGCTTCAAATACCACATCTGCTGTCTCCGCACAACAATCAGTTACTCCACAGCCAGCTAAAGACACTAAACCTAGCTGCATGGAAGATTCCGTAGCCACGCAAGCGATGCCTATCTCCAAAGCAGTTATGGATGTCATTCTGGAGGCCAGAAGGCCTAGTACCAGGAAAGCCTACTCGGATAAATGGAAGAGATGTTCATCGTGTTACCCTGCTGCAGTCATCACACTTGGGTTATCCTGCCGTCAGGCAGTCCCGCAGTCAGCCCGAGTTCCAAAGTCTTGGTCCGGCGTCAGTTGCTGTCGCTTCTTCCCTGACGTCAGTGCGCCAGGGGTATACAAGAGGCATCCGACGCCATTTTCTTCAGTCTTTCTTGCCGTGCGGTGCCCGAAGCAGAAGCAGTTCGCAAGTGCTGGTGGGCCGACACCTGAGATTTTAAAATCGAATTTCAATCCGAAGTTTTAAATAAAGCTAAGTACCCTGTTGGGGAACCTTTTCTTGCCTCAGTCCGATGTCAGAAAAAGTTAACAATTGCATTTCTTGTGGGAAGCAAATACCTCATAAGGACTTCCATTCTTATTGTATTCCTTGCCTAGGCCCAGACCACGACGTCACACGTTGTCGGTTTTGTGCTAGGTTTAATAAACGAACTATCAAACGCTGTTTTGACTTCGCACGGCATTACTTTGGTAGGAAATTTAATTATATCATGCCGTCAGAGGAACCGACGACCGGCATGCATAAAAAACTCAAGGATAAGGACAGGCAGCCTAGGAACAAGCCAGACTCCGAGGCCTCTGCTGGGCCTGTCGCCGGTTCTCCGGTTTTCAGTGAGGCACCTATGCGCAGCCCCTGACGACCGCAGAATTGGAACCCCAGACAGCTGCGGATTCTCAAGTGGAGTGTACTAGGCCGTCGCAGCCATCTTCATTAGGCCCTTCCGACACCGGAACAGAAGGAGATCCCGGTGCAGTAGAAACACCTTCGGTTGCAGAAGGTGTCTTCAGACCGACTACACTCACCATTAAATCTTATGCTAAGCTTAAAACTCCATTAAAACCAAAAAAGACTGTACATCAGTCTACAGTTCAAGGCCCCATGCCCAAGAAATAGATGCTTAAGATGGCTGAAGATTTGATTACCCTAATCAGGGGTTCCCATCCCCCTCCAGAGAAAAGACCAAGAAAAGAGGAGGATTATGCTTCCTCTGACTAGGTTTCTGTTTTTTCAGATTCTTCTGAGGAACAGGATTACACCTTTCCCCTTATGACGGCTGATGCTGAAGACTCTATTCCCTCAGCATCTCCCCCTGAAGACTACTCCTTTGGGGAAACTTTACATACCATGAGGGAACATTTCCACTGGGAAGGCCAGGACTACTCTGATTCTAAGAAAAGACTCCGTGAGTTCCTTTTACTACCCCAGCACAGACCACTTGCTATCCCTCCAGTTTTAGACATTGTGGATGTTTACTTGAGTCTAGTCTAAATCCCGACTGTCTACCTCCTGCTCCAGCCAAACCAGACAGGTACTACAGAGTACCTGACTCACACAAATTCCTTTATAAAAGCCCTGTGGCTGACCCAGAAACAATTTCCCAGGGTCCCAAGGGGGCTAAAGCTTCTATGGCTAAAAATCCTGTGTCCTCTGAAAGGGGTTTCCAGAGCCCTAGATAGATGGGGGAAAGAAGATATACACCTCAGCTACTCTGGCTATGAGAGCATTAAATTGTCAGTTTCACATGCTGAAATATCAGCAATTCCTAATGTCTCAATTAAAACAAAAAATGAGTACACATTCTGAACAGTCTGAATTCAAGGAAATGCAGGATCTGTTGCATGCAGCTGAACAGGTGGGCAAACATACTTTACAATGTGGATTTGATTCATTGGAAGCTTCCTGTAGAGCAGCTTTTACTGGGTCTGTCATACGTAGACATGCTTGGTTAAAAGAACAAACCCTACCTGATCATGTTAAAGCAAAATTATTGGATGCACCTTTACAGCAGGATGCATTATTTGGTGTCAAAGCAGAAGAGGTTTTAAAGAAAATGGAGGATAAGGCAAAGTCTATGCAGACGGTCAAGGATTTTTTTACAGGTACAACCCCCTCGTTTCAGCAGAAATTGGCCAACAAAAAACTGGTCCTTTTCAGCTTCTGACAGATCACAGAGGGGCAAATACAGACACCCAAGGGGCAGAGGTCAGTCACAAGGCCCTTACAAACCTCGCCAATGGGGTACTGCTACACAGAAAGGAGGAGAAGACAGACCCCAAGCTAGCATAAGACAAACACAATGACTCAATCCTCAAAATATCAAGCAAATCTCGCTTGGCAGCTCCCTTGGGAGGAAATTTAGCACTTTTTGCAGACAACTGGCACATAATCACAAAAGACAAATGGGTCCTAAACATTGTCTCACAAGGATACAGATTCCACTTTCATACCTTGCCAAGGATAAAAGGAATGCCAAACCTGCCACCAAATCAATGGGCAGAGAAACAAAAACAAATTACAGCTCTCATGGACATGAGAGCCATTCAACAGGTACCTACACAGGAGCAAGGGCAAGGATTTTACTCAAGACCCTTTCTAGTCCCAAGAAAAGACAAAGCATGGAGGCCTTGGGATTCATGGCATCTTGCATACTACTAATACCATTTGCAAAACTGCATATGAGGAAATTACAATGGTACCTGAAAAAGCGTATGGACTCAGCACAGCCACAGCTTGGAAACAATGATACCACTTATTCCCTGCCTTCAGCAGGAGTTTCTATGGTGGGCTCAGGCATGTCACCTCAACAAGGGTCAGCCTTTCACCTTACCCACAGCCAGGCAAACTATCACAACAGATGCATCGGACTATGCCTGGGGAGCACACATGGCAGGACAGTGCATTCAGGGCAAATGGACTACAGATCAAAGGCATCTGCATATCAATCAAAAAGAAATGCTAGCAGTGCAGAATGCCCTAACAGCTTTCAAGGACCTCTTACAACCAGGACAACTAATAATAAAGACTGACAACACCACAGTAATGTGGTACATAAACAAGCAAGGGGGGCACACATTCCTACCCTCTATGCAGGCAAGCAATGACCTTGTGAAACACAGCACTGTCTTACCAGGTTCAATTACAAGCACAATTCCTGCCAGGAAAGAAAAACACATTGGCAGACGACCTAAGCAGAAACATCATGGATCCCCACGAGTGGAAACTAGATCCACAAGTATTTGTAATAACTCAAAGATGGGGACGCCCAGACATAGATCTGTTTGCCAAACCCCAAAACTACCAACTTCAAAAATTTTGCACAAGGACATTCCATCCACAAGCTTGGAAAGTGGACGCCCTCTCATTCAGTTGGAAAACATTAACAGTGTATGCCTTTCCTCCACTGCCTCTTCTAGCAAAGGTACTGATGAAAGTCAGATTAGAGAGGCCACAATGACACTCATTGCACCAGACTGGCCACACCAGCACTGGTATCCAATTCTAAGGAACATGGCCCACTGCCCACCGTGGATTTTACCACAAATTCCTCACCTGCTCACCCAGCGAGACAATCAGATTCTACACAGCCAGCTCAAGACTTTAAACCTGGCTGCATGGTAAATTACCTAAACAACCAGCCCACACCTCTATCTAAAGCTGTTATGGATGTCATTCTGGAGGCCAGAAGACCCAGCACCAGGAAAAACCTATTCAGACAAATGGAAAAGATTTTGCACCAGGAACCAGGCTAAAGGCCAAAATCCCCTTGATCCAAACATTCCTCAGATTCTACAATATTTAACTGAGATGTTGCACAAAGGACTTTCCTTTTCATCTATTAAGATCCACGCCTCAGCAATTTCAGCTCATTACAACACGGATCCTCCTTTATTTTCACATCCACTCCTTAGACAGTACTTCAGAGGGGCTAAGAACATAAGACCTGCCCAGGAGAGCACCAACACCTACTTGGGATCTCAACTTTGTTCTGGAAAAGCTTACACTGCCGCCCTTTGAACCAGCATTTTCAGCTGATTTAAAATTTCTTTCATGGAAAACTGCCCTGCTACTAGCATTAACTTCAGCTAGAAGAGTCTCAGAGCTACAAGCACTAATGGCAGTGGAGCCTTTCCTCATTTTTCATCAGGACATAGTCTCTCTATGAACTAACCCTTCCTTTATGCCAAAGGTGGTATCCAGTGTGGCCCTAAACCAAACCATTCATTTGCCCACCTTTTTCCCAAATCCCCAGAACAAAGGAGAAAGACTCTTACACTCTTTGGACATTCACAGGCAATTACATTATTACTTGGATAAAACTAAGGCTTTCAGAAAATCTGACCAGCTCTTTGTAGCCTATGCTGCTGGATCACAAGGAAAAGCTATCTCAAAACAGACCATTTCAAAATGGATAGGACATTGCATTCGTTTCTGCTACACGCATCATGGGAAACCGGTACCTGCTAACATTAGGTCCCACTCCACCAGGGCTACAGCTACATCTGCAGCCTTTCTCGTGGGGGGGGGGGGGTGACAACCAAGGATATTCTGTAAGCTGCAACTTGGAGTTCAGTGCACACCTTCACCAAACACTATCACTTACCTCTATATTCTAAGACTAGAGCTGGTTTTGCCACTGCAGTTTTGCAGGGCCTACTAGCTTCTTCTAACCCTGTTTAACTCCACCACCCATCCTTAGCTTTGGGATTCGATCCAAGTGTGATGACTGCAGAAGGGTAATACGATGAACATAGTACAGTTTTGTACCTACCATAAATGTAGATGTTCGAGTGTTCACCCTGCTGCAGTCCAGATTTCCCTCCCTCCATCCCCTCTGAACTAGCTGGACTTATCTATACCACTCTATCCTATACAACCTCTGTGGTGTATTTGCTTGTGCCTGAAGGTATTGTTTTATTTTTATATATAGATATATATATATTGCCTACCTATTGGGGGCACCTGACATCTGGGGCAAGAAAAACTGAAGAAAATGGCGTTGGATGCCTCTTGTATACCCCTGGCGCACTGACGTCAGGGAAGAAGCAACAGCAACCGACGCCAGACCAAAACTTTGGAACTCGGGCCGACTGCAGGACCGCCTGACGGCAGGATAACCCAAGTGTGATCACTGCAGCAGGGTGAACACTCTAACATCTACATTTATGGTAGGTACAAAACTGTACTATTCTTTGCCTGGAACCAGGCTCACAGTCTTGATCCTCTTGTGCCAAACATTCCTCAGATACTACAATATTTGACTGAGATGCTGGACAAAGGCCTCTCCTTTTCATCCATCAAGATCCACGCCTCTGCCATCTCTGCACATTACAACACGGATCCACCAATTTTCTCTAATCCTTTGCTAAAACAGTACCTCAGAGGGGCTAAAAACATGAGACTGCCCCGTAGAGCACCTACTCCATCTTGGGAACCTCAGCTTTGTTTTGGAAAAACTAACTTTACCTCCTTTTGAGCCAGCTAACACAGCAGAATTAAAATGCATCTCTTGGAAAACTGCTCTGCTCCTGGCAATAACTTCTGCAAGAAGAGTGTCAGAATTACAGGCATTAATGGCAGTGGAACCTTTCCTCATTTTCCACCAGGACAGGGTGTCTTTAAGAACTAACCCTGCGTTTATGCCTAAGGTGGTTTCAAGCGTGTCTCTAAACCAAACCATTCACTTGCCTACTTTTTATCCAAAACCACAGAATAAAGGGGAAAGACTACTGCATTCATTGGACATTCACAGGCAGTTATGCTTCTACTTGGACAAAACCAAAGCTTTCAGAAAATCTGAGCAATTATTGGTAGCATATCCTGCAGCATCACAGAGGAAAGCTATTTCAAAACAGACTACTTCCAAATGGATAGGACATTGCATATGTTTCTGCTATACGCACCATGGAAAACCTGTACCTAGCAGCATTAGATCTCACTCCACCAGGGCAACAGCCACTTCAACTGCCTACCTCAGAGGAGTACCTACCAAGGATATTTTGGAAGCAGCAACATGGAGTTCTTTGCATACCTTCACCAGGCATTACCATCTGCCTCTATACTCTAAATCCAGAGCTGGCTTCACCTCTGCAGTGCTGCAGGGTCTTATAGCCACCCCTAATGCCTTATATAACCAACCACCCTACCTCAGCTTTGGGATTCTACCCAAGTGTAACGACTTCAGCAGTGTCATATGATGAGCATAGTACAGTTTTGTACCTACCATAAATGTAGATGTTCGAGTGTAGACACTGCTGCAGTCCAGGTTACCCTCCCTCCTTCCCCTCTTACTGGCTGGTACGTACCTATGTCTCCTACCCTTACTACCTATGGGGAGTATTTGCTGGTAGCTGTAAGTTGTCTTTTGCTTTTCTTATGTATGTTTTATTAGCAATTGGAATTGCCTACCTATTTACAGGCACCTGACATCTGGGGCAAGAAAAACTGAAGAAAATGGCGTCTGCTGAATATTGTATACTCCTGTCGCACTGACGTCAGGGAGGAGGCGACAGCAACCGACGCCGGACCAAGACTTTGGAACTCAGGCCGACTGGGGGAACCGCCTGACGGCAGGATAACCCAAGTGTAATGACTGCAGCAGTGTATACACTCGAGCATCTACATTTATGGTACGTACAAAACTGTACTTTCTTCGTGTTTCACTGTTGCAGTCATTACATTTGGGTAATCTGCTGGCAGGTTGCCATCAGTCAGCCTGAAATCCAAAGTCTTGGGTCTTGCGTCGTTTGCTGTCTCCTTTTCCATGACGTCAGGTTGTCAGGGGTATAAAACAAGCAGCTGATGCCATTTTCCTCGGTCTTTCTTGCCGCGCGGTGCCCGAAGCAGAAGCATTTCACAAGTGCCGGCCGACTCCTGAAATATTCGTGTTAGAGTTTCAGAACCGAAGTCTTCACTAAAGCTAAGTGCCCTGTTGGAGAAACTTTTTTCTTGCTCCAGACCGATGTCAGAAAAAGTTGATAATTGTACTACTTGTGGGAAGCAAATGCCTCATAAGGATTTCTATCTATACTGTATTCCTTGCCTAGGCCCTGATCACAACTTTACTTGTTGTCGGTTTTGTGCTAGAGGTGCTGCGGTAGCGTTGTCGCCTCACAGTAAGACGCTGACCGGTTCGACTCTCAGCTAGAGCGTCTTCTGCGTGGAGACATGCGAGAATGGGCGTACCTTCATTGAAGGTTGTGCGTTAGGGCTGGTAACTCAGCACATAATAATCAACTGCCAATCATTAGCGGACCGGAGTTCCGCTGTGGTGACCCCTAACCGGGAAAAGCCGAAAGACACAACAACAACTATGAAGCGTCGGTATAATTTTGCTTTAAATTATTTTGGAAGCAAGTTTAATTATCCAAAAATGTCGTCGGATAGTAATCAGACTACTAAGGAAAAGGACAGACAAACATCCGAGTTCCAAAACTGATGACAAAGCTTCTCCTAAGCCAGTCGCCAGTTCTCAGTGAGGCGCATTCACAGCCCCTGATAACCGCTACTTTAGAGTCGCAGGCCACTACCGACTCCCATGTGGAGTCGGCCATGCCGCTAGATGCTCAGTATTGGACCCACAGACGCTAATCCCTCAGATGGGTCCAGAGCCGCTGAGCAGGTACCGGCTTCTGAGAGTATATTCAGACCTCAGCATTTTTACATTAACCCGACGACAGCTGCAAAGACCAAGACTAAAGCATCTTCTAAAACAAAGAAACCTACTCATGAGCCACGTGTACAGTCCTCTATGCCCAGAAAACAGATGATCAAAATGGCTGAAGACCTGATTACCTTGATCAGGGGTTCCCATACCCCTCCTGATGAGAGGCCTAGGCAAGACACTGATTATGAATATTCAGATCAGGTTTCCATTTCTTCTGATTCCTCTTAAGAATATTTTTTACCCCCCTTTGAGGATTCTGATGTAGAGGAATCTTTTCCTTCTGCATCTCCACCTGAGGATTATTTATTTGGTGAAACTTTGCGGGAGCATTTTCACTGGGAAAGAAAAGACTTCTCAGAATCTAAGAAAAGGCTTAGAGATTTCCTTCTTCTACCCCAGCATAGGCCCTTAGCCATACCCCCTGTGTTAGACAATAGTGGATGATGCGTTTTCGGAGTCTAGCTTGATCCCTGACTCCTTACCCTCCAGCTCCTAGTAAGCCAGACAGATAGAGTCCCTGACTCACAAAAATTATTTAGAAACCCTGCTGCTGATCCAGAGACTGTTTCACAGGGTCTAAAGGGAGTTAAGGCCTCAACAGCAAAGAATCCTACACCCTCTGACGGAGATTCAAGGGCACTGGATAGATAGGGGGAAAAAGGTTTACACATCTGCAACCTTGGCAATTAGGGCCTTAAACTGTCAGTTTCATATCCTCAAATATCAACAGCATGTCATGGGATTGCTTAAACAGAAAATGTTAAATTCTGAATGTGCAGAGAATAAAGACATGCAGGATTTATTGCATGCAGCTGAACAAGTTGGAAAGCATACTTTGCAATGTGGTTTTGATTATTTGGAGGTCTCCTGCAGGGCCGCAGTTACGGGATCTGTGATTAGGAGGCATGCCTGGTTAAAGGAACAAAATCTGCCTGATCATGTTAAAGCTAAATTACTAAATGCTCCTTTACAGCATGACACTTTGTTTGGTTCTAAGGCAGAAGAGGTATTAAAGAAAATGGAAGACGAGGCTAAGTCTATGCAAACTGTTAAAGACTTCTTACAAGTGCAGCCACTGAGATTCAGTGGACACTGGCCTACAAAAAAATTGGTCCTGTCCTGTGTCAGAAAGAGCTCAACGGGGCAAATCCAGACGCCCTAGGGGTTCCAGATACCAGGCATAAGATTCATACAGGTCAAAGCAATGGGGCGCTTCTACTTCTAAATCTGGAGGAGACAAAGCGCAAACCTACAGAAAACAGTCCCAATGACTTTCCTCTGCCTTCTCCAAGCACTTATTTTCTAGCAGCACCCTTAGGGGGAAGATTAGCACTTTTTGCTCAAAATTGGCAAATGATAACCCAGGACAAGTGGGTTCTAAATATAGTGTCACAGGGTTACAGATTCCATTTCCATACTCTGCCAACGGTTGGCCAGATCTGACAAAAAATCAATGGGCAGAGGCACAGGTTACGTCCCTCATGGACATGGGGGCCATTCAGCCAGTACCAGAACAGGAGCAAGGAGACAAGGGTTTTATTCAAGACTGTTCTTGGTACCCAGAAAGGGCGCAGTGCCTGGCGGCCAATACTGGACCTATCTATTTTGAACACGTACCTGGATATCCCAAAATTCAAAATGCTGACCTTGCAACAGCTTCTGCTCATACTGGGCAAGAATGCTTGGCTAGTGACATTAGACCTAAAAGAGGCATACCTGCATGTCCCAGTAAGACTGGTTCAATGCATTACCAATTCTCTGCACTACCCTTTGGGTTATCTACTGCGCCCAGGGTCTTCACAAAGTGCCTGGCACCAGTAATTGCATTCTGCAGACAAAAAGGTATTCAAGGTTATCTTTACTTGGACGACTGTCTCATTCAAGCAGAGAACAAGGACATCCTTCTTCAACATCTGGCGTTTGTGAAAAGGCTTTTAACATGCCTAGGGTACACAGTAAACGAAAAGAAATCAAATCTTGTACCCTCTCTAAAGATAACATTCCTGGGTGCAAGCTTGACTACACCTGCTCAGAATGGCTTTACATCACGCCAGTCAGACAAAGGCAACTGACTACTTACTTCAAAAAGATGGCAACAAAGACCCCAGTTATCTGCAAGACAAATTCTGCATGCTTTGGGCTTCAAGGTATCTTGCATTCTACTAATTCCATATGCAAGACTGCATATGAGGAAACTTCAGTGGTACCTAAACAGTGTTTGGGCTCAACATTGTCACAGTCTGGAAACAATGATTACTCTCATTCCCTGCCTGCAGCAGGAATGTCGGTGGGCAAAGGCATGTCACCAAAACGTGGGACGGGCCTTCACTCTACCCCCAGCCAGGCAAACCCTAACAACAGATGTATCAGATTATGCCTGGGGGGCCCACATGGCAGGAAGATGAATTCAGGGCACTTGGACTGCAAACCAAAGGCATCTACATATCAACCAAAAAGAAATGCTAGCTGTTCAAAATGCCCTGACAGCCTTCAAGGACCTACTTCATCCAGGACAACTACTGATAAAGATGGACAACACCACGGTCCTGTGGTATATAAACAAGCAGGGGGGAACGCACTCTTTACCCCCTTTGCAGACTAGCTATGACTCTGTGGGACACAGCTTTGACTCACCAAATACATCTGCAGGCTCAATTCCTGCCAGGAAAGGAAAATACTCTGGCAGACGATTTAAGCAGCAACCTCATGGACCCTCCCAAGTGGCGACTAGATCCACAAGTCTTCAGCATGATAACAAGGAAATGGGGGAGACCAGACATAGATTTAGTTGCCTGCCCTCACAATTGCCAACTAAAAAGAATTTTGCACAAGGACTTATCACAGACAAACATGGAAAGTGGACGCTCTATCCCTCAGCTGGAAAAACCTATCAGTTTATGCCTTTCCTCCACTGCCTCTCCTTCCCAAGGTCCTCCTAAAAGTCAAACAAGAGAAGCCAAAGATACTAAATGCCTCGGACTGGTCCCGCCAATACTGGTACCCAATCCTAAGGAACTTGTCTCAATACCCAGCTTGGACCTTACCTCAAAAACCTCATCTACTGTCCCAGCAAAACAATCAGATCCTGCACAATCAACTGAAAACATTGAATCTGGCAGCATGGGTGATCATGTAGGTATACAAAAAACACCTCTCAGTAAAGCTGTGATGGATGTCATTTTGGAAGCCAGAAGGCCTAATACTAGGAAATCTTACGCTGAGAAATGGAAGAGATTCTGCGCTTGGAACCAAACACAAGGAACTGATACAGCGGTACCAAATATTCCCCAGATATTACAATACTTAAATGAGATGCTTGACAAAGGCTTATCTTACTCATCTATTAAAATCCATGCATCTGCCATTTCGGCTCATTACAATACAGAGCCACCACTCTTTTCTCACCCTTTACTAAAGCAGTATCTTAGAGGAGCCAAAAATTTAAGGCCTCCAACGAGATTACCAATACTTGCATGGGACCTCAATTATGTCTTGGAAAAGCTCACCCTGCCTCCATTTGAACCAGCTGCTACTGCTGATATAAAGTTTTTATCTTGGAAAATAGCTCTGCTACTAGCAGTTACTTCTGCAAGACGAATTTCAGAGCTACAGGCCCTCATGGCTGGTGGAGCCTTTTATCATTTACCCAGACAGGGTGTCCCTGAGGACAAATCCAACATTTATGCCCAAGGTGGTTTCCAGTGTGGCTCTTTGGCAAACTATTCACCTGCCAACCTTTTATCCAAATCCGCAGAACAAGGGGGAGATAATTCTGCATTCTTTGGACGTGCACAGACAGTTTAGATTCTACCTGAGCAGGACTAAAGCTCTAAGGAAAACTGAGCATTTACTAGTGGCATATGCTGCAGGATCAGAAGGAAAGGCTATTTCAAAACAGACCATTTCAAAGTGGATAAGCCACTGCATTCGATTCTGCTATTTACACCATGGCAAGCCAGTGCCCAAGGGCATTAGGCCTCATTCTACCAGAGAGGCGGCTACTTCAGCAACCTTTCTCAGAGGAGTACCAACCAAAGACATTATAGAGGCAGCTACTTGGAGTACAGTTCATACCTTTACAAAGCATTATCATTTGCCTCTGTACTCTAAATCCAGGGCAGGCTTTGCCACTGCAGTTCGGCAGGTCCTTATAGCCGCTCCTAATGCTGTCTAGCTGCAGCCTCCCAGCCATAGCTTTGGGATTCTACCCAAATGCAATGACTGCAACAATGAAACACGAAGAACATAGTACAGTTGTGTACACTTAACATAAATGTAGATGTTCGAGTGTATTCACTGTTGCAGTCCAGGTTACCCTTAAACCATCCCCCTTTTTTCTTCTGGGACTTGTATTTCCTTCTCTAACTCCTACAATCTATGTGGTGTATTTGCTTGTAGATGTAGGTAAAGTTTATATGGATGCATATATATAGATATATAGATATTTATAGATATTTATATATTTATAGATATTTATATATTTTTTTGCTTTTCTTTTCACAGGTTCATAGGTTCATACTAGGCTATCTGCCCTGAGGCAATTATAAGCCTAGCCCGATTCTGTATGGCTTACGCCACCCCTTGATTTGAGTATACTGTGCCCTTTTTAAGGTTTAGTTTACTGTGCCTCTGTCTAATAGTGACACGGGAGTAATCCCTGGGACAAACTTTCGATCCCCCATCTACCTATCGAGATTCTTCTTGAAGAGATTCAGTGAGGTGCTCTGCCTCACATGAACTGGAATTCTATTCCAGAGCGAAGGGAGCCTCTGGGTTATGAACCTGTCCCTCCAGCAAGTTCTATTTATTTCTGTGCTGAGGTTCAAGTCCCTCGAGCGTGTGGCTCTAAGGGATTTAGATTTACTGAGGTGGAGCATGTCCATTAATTCTGGATTTGACATAGCTTTGTATGTCAGACATAGATCGCCTCGAAGTAGGCGGTATGCAACTGAGTAGAGCTGGAGTTTTTTTTAACCGAGCAGCATATGGCATCTGTTTGAGACCCTTGATCCTCCTGGTGAGATACTTTTGGGGTCTTTCTAATTGCTGCAGGTGTCGGGTAAGGTACATCCCAAAAGGGGCATTGTATTGTATGATAGGCCTGATGAGGGATGAATAAAGGGGCACGATTACCTCTCTTGATCTAGATGTGAAACCCTTCGTGATGAGGTGGGCTATGTAGAAGGTCTTTCTAACCACTTTGGCAATGTAGTTTTCAAAGGAGAGATTGCTATCAACTTGGGTCCCCAGGTCCCTAATAACTTTCTCTGTACTTACTGGGATGTCCTTCATGGATGCATCTGCAGTCGTAACAAATGGGTTGTCCTGTCGTCAGGCAGCCCTTCGGTCGGCCGGATTCCAAAGTCCAGGTCCGGCTTCGGCTGATGTCGCACTTCACCCGACGTCATCTCTGCTGGTCTTCGGGTATAAAGGCATCAGCCGACGCCATTTTCCTAAGTCTTTCTTGCCGCGTGGCGCCCGAAGCAGAAGCTGTTCGCAAGTGCCGGTCGGTCAGATCCAGAGATTACTACTACCGAATACTACTTCAAAGACTTCTAAAAAGCTAAGTACCCCGTTGGGGACTCTTTCTTGCCTCAGCCGATGTCAGAAAAAGTCAATAACTGTTTAACTTGTGGGAAACAAATACCTCATAAAGATTTCCACTCTTACTGTTTGCCTTGCTTAGGCCCAGACCACGGCGTAGCAGCCTGTTTGGCCTGCTTCCTTCAACCGACGACGCTTAGGCGTCGGTCGGAGTTTGCTGAACAGTTTTTCGGCTCAGATTTTGCGTACATTATGCCGTCGGATCCTCCGACTACCCAAATTGTTAAAAAACACAAAGAAAAAGACCGACACTCGCGGTCCGGTTTCGGCCGAAACCACGGTTAAGCAAGCCGCGAGTGTCTCGGTTTCGGCCGAAACCGAGAAAACTGGTCAATCTACAGCCAAATCCATGACTACTACTGAGGCCCCTGCTACCTTACCTGAACTAGCCTCAGAAATTTTGCCTACAACTGTGGATCCTACTGATATATCAGACACCATCCCCTTGGATATCTCTACCCCAGCACGTGGTGCTGCTAGGCCTCCTGCAGCCATGTCTATTAAGGCCTTTGCCAGGGCTAAAGCAGCCAAATCAGCTAAATCAGTGCCTGTTAAACCACCCTCTCTCAGGCCCACTTCTAGTTCACAAATGCTTACTCTGGCAGAAGATTTAATATCCTTAATTAGGGGATCCCAATCTCACACAGACAGGGCCTCTCAGCCCCAGAAAGAGACCTGGAGCAGAGCCCCCGAGCCTGTGTCCTCTGATGATTCTGTGGATGACTCAGACATTACAGACCAGCCAGAGGCTCCTTTCTCCAACTATGAAGATTCAGATGCTGAAGAATCCATTCCAGCTGCCTCTCCACCAGAGGAATTCTCCTTTGGGGAAACCTTACATGCCATGAGAGAACAATTCCAATGGCAGGGACAAGATTTCTCAGACTCAAGAAAAGGCTTAGGACCTTTCTGCACTTACCACAACATAGGCCCTTAGCTATACCTCCTGTCCTATCTGTTGTGGACGATGCATTTAATGATGTCTGCACTGCACCTGATTCTTTACCTCCAGCCCCTGCCAAACCAGATAGATTTTACAGGGTGCCAGACACTCATCACCACCTATACAAGGCCCCACTTGCAGACCCCAAAACTATATCCCAGGGGCCTAAGGCAGTAGCCTCGACCACAGCAAAACCCTATTCCTCTGAAAGGGAATCCAGGTCATTAGAGAGATGGGGAAAAAAGTCTACACCTCTGCTACTCTCTCAGCTAGAGCTTTAAACTGTCAGTTTCACATGATCCAATACCAAGAGTTTATGCTTGATCAGTTAATTAAAAAGCTGTCCTCTGATGAATCTTTAGATAAGAAATATGTGTTAGAAATGGTGAATAACATCCAACAGGTTAGTAACCATTCTTTAAAATGTGGCTATGATTCACTGGAGGCTTCATTTAGATCAGCCATGACTGGCACAGTTATAAGAAGGCATGCATGGTTGAAAGAACAGGTCTTGCCGGATCATGTTAAAGCTAAGCTATTGGATGCTCCTATGGATAAGGCCAGTCTATTTGGGGAACCTGCCCAGCAGGTAATGAAGAAAATGGAAGAGAAGGCAAAATCTGTACAAACAGTCAAAGATTTCCTACAGGTTCAGCCCCAAGGTTTAGCAGGAACTGGCCTGCCAAAATTGGTCCTTTCCTGACTCCACAAGGTCACAAAGGGGCAGGAACAGGCCGAGGGGCAGAAATCAATCCAGAGGAGGTGCCTACAGAGGACGACAGTGGCAAGGCAATAACCGAGGCACAGACACAACCACTGCCACTGCAACAGGACAATCACAGTGACTTGAATCTGACTCCGTCTACCAGGGAGCAAATAGCAGCACCATTAGGCGGAATTGGCACTATATTACAAAAGACAAGTGGATTTTACAAACCATAGACCAAGGCTACCGGTTCCACTTCCACACTTCACCAGTAAAAAGAGGAATGCCAAACCTGCCCCCAAATCAAAGAATAGAAGCCCTGCATCAGATAGCAGAATTAATAAAGATGAGAGCTGTGGAAAGGGTACCAATAACAGAACAGGGCAAAGGATTCTACTCCAGACTCTTCCTAGTACCAAGAAAAGAGAAAAACTGGAGACCTATTCTCGACCTGTCCATCTTAAACACATACATCATTGTCCCAAAATTCAAAATGCTGACCCTACAGCAACTTCTTCCCATGCTGGGCAAGGAGTGTTGGCTAGTAACTCTAGATCTCAAGGAGGCATACCTGCACGTCCCCATTCGACCAAATTGCAGAAGATACCTCAGATTTCTTGCAGGATCAGAGCATTATCACTACTCAGCATTGCCCTTTGGCTTATCTACTGCGCCCAGAGTATTCACAAAATGCCTGGCATCAGTAATCGCTCACTGCAGAGTACAGGGAATCCAAATTTATCCATACCTGGACGACTGCCTGTTACAAGCGGACAACAAAAGCAAGCTGACAACAGATTTACAAAGGGTCATTTACTTGCTTCAAGCTCTGGGATACACAGTCAATTTACAAAAGTCAAGGCTGACTCAATCCCAGACAAGAACTTTCTTGGGCGCGGAATTGGACACAGTAAAACAGATGGCATTCCTAACTGCAGAAAAACAAAAAGAACTCCCTCTTTACTTCTTGGCATTAACAAAGCAGAACAAACTAACAGCGAGAAAAGTTCTGCAGGCCTTGGGCTACATGGCATCATGCATAATTTTGGTCCCACATGCCAGACTGCATATGAGAAAGTTACAGTGGTACCTAAAGAATTTATGGTCTCAACACAGACACAGCTTAGAAACAGAAATACCACTAATCCCATGCTTAAAACAGGAGTTCCTATGGTGGGCTCGGGCATGCCAGTCAAACCCAGGCTTACCCTTCCACAACTTTCGAGCAAACCAAACCATCACAACGGATGCCTCAGACCTAGGATGGGGGGCACACATGATGGACAAATGCGTACAAGGACTGTGGACTCAGGACCAGCTGCACCTGCACATAAACCAAAAAGAAATGCTGGCAGCAAAACTGGCAATCCTAAAATTCAGACCATTCCTCAAAGAAGGCCATTTGATGATAAGGACAGACAACACCACAGTCATGTGGTACATCAACAAGCAGGGAGGCACTCATTCTTACCCCCTATGCAGGATGACTTTGGACCTTTGGAATCTGGCTCTAAGCTACAACATCCAGTTACAGGCAATATTTGTACCGGGAAAAGAAAACACCCTAGCAGACATTTTAAGCAGAACCACCTCGGATGCTCACGAATGGATGCTACACCCGGACATCTTCAAGACCATCACAAAGAAATGGGGAATGCCACAAATAGACCTATTCGCTTCCCCACAAAATCACCAGCTCAAAAAATTCTGCACAAGGACATTCCACCCACTTGCATGGAAGGTGGACTCTCTATCCTTCAGCTGGAAAGGCCTGACAGCATATGCATTCCCACCTCTTCCCTTAATACACAAGGTACTACTGAAAATCAGAGAGGAACGTCCAAGGATAATTCTGATAGCACCGAACTGGCCAAGACAACACTGGTACCCATTACTGAGGACCATGTCTCGGGGAAAAAATGTGGTCAATACCCCTGATCCTCTGATGTTAACTCAGAACAACTACAACATCATACATCCAAACCTAAAAACCTTGCAACTGACTGCCTGGAACATCATATAGCAGACCTTTCACAAAGGGTTAAAGACATTATCCTTGAAGCCCGCAGACCTTCAACAAGAAGGAACTATGCAGGAAAATGGAAAAGGTTCGTCATTTGGAGTACTGAAAGAGGAAAAGATGTGTCGAACATAGATATTGCTAACATTCTGGAGTACTTGGCAGAGCTTCTACATACAGGCCTGTCCTATTCCTCCATCAAGATACATGCATCAGCTATTTCAGCAGAATACAGCTTTGATCCTCCTGTCTTTTCACATCCTCTACTCAGGCAGTTCCTCAGAGGGATCAAGAATGTAAAACCTCCTAGGAAACCACCATTACCAGCATGGGACTTGAATTTTGTACTAGAAAAATTGACACTCCCTCCGTTTGAACCAGCAGCAACAGCAGACCTACAACACCTGTCATGGAAAACTGCTTTCCTACTGGCTATTACTTCAGCAAGGAGGGTTTGAACTACAGGCCTTAATGGCAGTGCAACCCTTCCTAATCTTCCATCAAGATAGGGTGTCCATGAGAACTAATCCTACATTTATGCCTAAGGTGGTATCCAGAGTGTCTTTAAACCAGGCAATCCACCTACCTACCTTCTTTCCCAATCCACAAAACAGAGGTGAAAGAATAATGCATACCTTGGATGTACATAGACAGTTACGCTACTACCTGGACAGAACCAAAGCTAACAGAAAAACTGACCAGCTCTTTGTAGCCTATGCAACAGGAAGGGAAGGAAAAGCAATTTCCAAACAGACAATCTCCAAATGGATAGGAAATTGCATAAGATTCTGTTACTCTTACCATGGAAAACCAATTCCACAGAACATAAGACCTCATTCTACAAGGGCTACAGCCACTACCACCGCTTTCTTAAGAGGAGTGGCAACCAAGGACATTATTGAGGCGGCTACTTGGACCTCCGTGCATACATTTGCCAAGCATTATAATTTACCTCTATACTCTAGATCCCGAGCAGGGTTTGCCACTGCTGTACTGCAAGGGATCCTGACTACACCATAATTATTATTCCTCCTCCCCTTGTTGGCTATGGTATTCTACCCATTTGTTATGACTGCAGATGCATCCATGAAGGACATAGTACAGTTTTATACCTACCATAAATGTAGATGTCCGAACTGGATAGCATCTGCAGTCAGGATTACCCTCCCTCCTTCCCCACTGCGGTATTCCTAGGGTATTTACCCTCCTTATAGCTAGCTGGGGGGGAGTCTCTTATGGTGTATTTGTTTGTATATATGTACATACATGTTTATTTTTTTTGTGTTTGCCTTCTACTATTTTGGAAACATTGGCATTTATCCAAAATTTTAGCTATCCAAGAGGGCAATTGGCATCTGGGGCAAGAAACACTGAGGAAAATGGCGTCGGCTGATGCATTTATACCCGAAGACCAGCAGAGATGACGTCGGGTGAAGTGCGACATCAGCCGAAGCCGGACCCGGACTTTGGAATCCGGCCGACCGAAGGGCTGCCTGACGACAGGACAACCCATTTGTTATGACTGCAGATGCTATCCAGTTCGGACATCTACATTTATGGTAGGTACAAAACTGTACTTTTCCGCCTATGTGGTAATTTGTGGGCACATTGTTTTTGCCAAAGGGTATGACTATACATTTTTTGGCATTTAGCTTTAAACCATGGCGCTGGCACCAGTTATCTGTCTCTGTGAGACCTTTTTGAAGGATGTTTGTGTCAGCTGGAGAGTTGATTATGGCGCCCAGTTTGCAGTCGTCTGCAAACTTGGTGAGCCATAGTCCTCCCACGTTTGCCTGTACCTCGGAAAAGTATATACCGAACAAGAGTGGTCCCAGGACAGAACCCTGTGGGATGCCACTTGTGACTGGTTTCGAGTCTGACATGGCTCCTGCAACTCTGACTCTGTGGGTTCTGTCTTTGAGCCAGTTTGCGACCCATCTTGTGACATAGGGGTTTAAATTTAAGCTGGATAGCTTAACTATGATGCCCGAATGGGGTATTGTGTCAAATGCCTTTGCAAGGTCCAGATAGGCTGTGTGGACTACCTTCCCTTCAGCTATGGCTTTGGTGACTGTTTCGAAGAAGTCAACCAGGTTCAAAAGGCAGGATTTGCCCTTGACAAAGCCGAACTGGGTAGGATCTAGTGTCTGTAGGTCCCCAATGTCTTTGTTTATGAGCTCCATGATGATCCTCTCCATAGCCTTGCAGGCTAAGCTAGTCAGGCTTATGGGGCGATAGTTTCCAGGGTCCGTAGAGGCTCCACCTTTGTGGAGTGGGACCACTGTTGCTGTACGCCATTCTGTGGGCACATATCCTGTAGTGAGGCTGAGATTGTATAGCTGTTTTATTTGAGGGATTAGTTCCTCTTGGAGTTCATGTAGGACGCAACCTGGGACGCCATCTGGTCCCATGGAAGCAGTGTTTTTTGCTTTGGAGGGGGCAGCCTTCACCTGAGCATCAGAGATGTTTGGGAGGCAGCCCTCTGCTGGGATAGATACTTGCTCTTTTGGGGGGGAGGGGGGGGCGGAGTTTGCACTGAACCTGTCTGCCAGGATATTGGCGATGTCTGTGGGTTCAGTGTATTTTTTGTCGTTTAGAATCAACTCAGAACAAGTCTGGGAGTTGCATCCCAGGATGTCCTTCATGGATGCATCTGCAGTCATAACAACTGGGTTGTCCTGTCGTCAGGCAGCCCTTCAGTCGGCCGGATTCCAAAGTCCGGGTCCGGCTTCGGCTGATGTCGCACTTCACCCGACGTCATCTCTGTTGGTCTTCGGGTATAAAAGCATCAGCCGACGCCATTTTCCTCAGTCTTTCTTGCTGCGTGGCGCCCAAAGCAGAAGCTGTTCACAAGTGCCGGTCGGTCGGATCCAGAGATTACTTCTACCGAATACTACTTCGAAGACTTCTAAAGCTAAGTACCCCGTTGGGGACTCTTTCTTGCCTCAGCCGATGTCAGAAAAAGTTAATAATTGTTTAACCTGTGGGAAACAAATACCTCATAAAGATTTCCACTCTTATTGTCTGCCTTGTTTAGGCCCAGCCCACGACGTAGCAGCCTGTTCGGCCTGTGCTTCTTTCAACCGACGAACGCTTAGGCGTCGGTCGGAGTTTGCAGAACAGTTTTTCGGTTCTGATTTTGCGTACATTATGCCGCCGGATCCTCCGACTACCCAATCTGCCAAAAAACGCAAAGATAAAGACCGACACTCGCGGTCCTCGGTTTTGGCCGAAACCATGGTTAAGCAAACCGCGAGTGTCTCGGTTTCGGCCGAAACCGAGAAAACTGATCAAAGTACAGCTGAACCTATCTCTACAACTGAGGCCCCTGCTACCACTCTTGAATCGGCCTCAGAAATTTTATCCACTACGGTGGTTGCCACTGACTTATCAGACACCATTCCCTTGGATGTCTCTACCCCAGCACGTGGTGCTGCTAGGCCTCCAGCAGCCATGTCCATTAAGGCCTTCGCCAGGGCTAAAGCAGCCAAGACTACTAAGACAGTGCCTGTTAAACCCCCACAACCAGGCCCTCTTCTAGTTCTCAAATGCTTACTTTGGCAGAAGATTTAATTTCATTAATTAGAGGATCTCAATCTCACCCAGACAGGGCCTCTCAGCCCCCAGAGAAGAGACCTAGGGCAGAGCCCCCTGAGCCAGTGTCCTCTGATGATTCTGCTGACGAATCAGACATAACTGACCAGCCAGAGGCTCCCTTCTCCAATTTTGAAGATTCTGATGCTGAAGAATCCATTCCAGCTGCTTCCCCACCAGAAGAATTCTCCTTTGGGGAAACCTTACATGCCATGCGAGAGCAGTTCCAATGGCAGCAACAGGATTTTTCAGACTCCAGAAAAATACTTAGGACCTTTCTGCACCTCCCACAGCACAGGCCCTTAGCTATACCTCCTGTTCTCTCTGTGGTGGATGATGCTTTCAATGATGTCTGTTCCGCTCCAGATTCTTTACCCCCAGCTCCTGCCAAACCAGACAGATTTTACAGGGTGCCAGATACTCATCACCACCTTTACAAGGCCCCACTTGCAGACCCCGAAACTATATCACAGGGTCCCAAGGCAGTAGCCGCGACCATAGCTAAAAACCCTATTCCTTCTGAAAGGGAAGCAAGGTCATTAGACAGATGGGGTAAAAAGGTCTACACTTCAGCTACTCTCTCACCTAGAGCTTTAAACTGTCAGTTTCACATGATACAATACCAAGAGTTTATGCTTGATCAGTTAACTAAAAAACTAACCACTGATGAATCTCTTGATAAGAAATATGTATTAGAAATGGTAAATAACATACAACAGGTTAGCAACCATTCCTTAAAATGTGGCTATGATGCACTGGAGGCTTCATTTAGATCAGCCATGACTGGCACAGTGATAAGAAGGCATGCATGGCTAAAGGAACAAGCTTTACCGGATCATGTTAAAGCTAAGTTGCTAGACGCTCCTATGGATAAGACAAGTTTGTTTGGTACACCTGCCCAGCAGGTTATGAAGAAAATGGAAGAAAAGGCAAAATCTGTTCAAACGGTTAAAGATTTCTTGCAGGTTCAACCCCCAAGGTTTAGCAGGAACTGGCCTGCCAAAATTTGGTCCTTTCCTGACTCCACAAAATTTCAAAGGGGCAGGAATAGACGTTCCAGAGGCAGAAACCAATCCAGAGGAGGTGCCTACAGAGGACGACAGTGGCAAGGTAACAACAGAGGCACAGACACAACCACTGCCACTACATCAGCACAACCACAGTGACCTAACCCTAAATCCGCCTACCAGGGAACAAATAGCAGCTCCTCTAGGCGGAAAGTTAACCTTATTTTCAAAGAACTGGCACTACATAACAAAAGACAAGTGGATTTTACAAACCATAGATCAAGGTTACCGGTTTCACTTCCACACTTTACCAGTCAAAAGAGGAATGCCAAATCTACCTCCAAATCAAAAAACAGAGGCACTACAACAGATAATGAAGTTAGCAAACATGAGAGCTATGGAAAGAGTGCCAACAGCAGAGCAAGGAAAGGGGTTCTACTCCAGACTATTCCTAGTTCCAAGAAAGGAAAAAAGTTGGAGACCAATTCTCGACCTGTCCACCTTAAATACATACATCATTGTCCCAAAATTCAAAATGCTGACCCTACAGCAACTTCTTCCCATGCTGGGCAAGGAGTCTTGGCTGGTAACTCTAGATCTCAAGGAGGCATACCTGCACGTCCCCATTCGACCAATCTGCAGAAGATACCTCAGATTTCTTGCAGGATCAGAGCACTATCAATTCTCAGCATTGCCCTTTGGCTTATCTACTGCCCAGAGTATTCACAAAATGCCTGGCATCAGTAATCGCCCATTGCAGACTACAGGGAATTCAAATTTACCCATACCTGGACGACTGCCTGCTACAAGGGGACAACAAAAGCAAGCTGACAACAGATTTACAAAGGGTCATTTACTTGCTACAAGCACTGGGATACACAGTCAATTTACAAAAGTCAAGGCTGATACCATCCCAAACAAGGACGTTCTTGGGTGCGGAATTGGACACAGTAAAACAAATGGCATTCCTGACTACAGAAAAACAAAAAGAACTCCCTCTTTACTTCTTGGCACTAACAAAACTGAACAAGTTAACAGCAAGAAAAGTACTGCAGGCCTTGGGCTTCATGGCATCATGCATAACCTTGGTCCCATTTGCCAGACTACATATGAGAAAACTACAGTGGTACCTAAAGAATTTATGGTCCCAACACAGACACAGCCTAGAAACAGAAATCCCACTAATTCCATGCTTAAAGCAGGAGTTCCTATGGTGGGCTCAGGCATGTCAGTCAAACCCAGGCCTACCCTTTCGCAGATGTCAAGCAAGCCAGACCATCACAACAGACGCTTCAGACCTAGGATGGGGGCCCACATGCTGGACAAATGCGTGCAAGGATTGTGGACACAGGATCAACTTCACCTGCACATCAACCTAAAAGAAATGCTGGCAGTAAAACTGGCAATCCAGAAGTTCAAACCATTTCTCCAAGAGGGCCAGTTGATGATAAGGACAGACAACACCACAGTCATGTGGTACATCAACAAACAGGGAGGCACTCATTCATACCCCTATGCAGAATGACTTTGGAGCTGTGGACCCTGGCACTCAGCTACAACATCCAGTTACAGGCAATATTTGTACCGGAAAAGAAAATACTCTAGCAGACATATTAAGCAGAACCACATCGGATGCCCACGAATGGAAGCTGCACGGACATCTTCAAGACCATCTCAAAGAAATGGGGAATGCCTCAGATAGATCTATTCGCATCACCTCTCAATCACCAGCTCAAAAAATTCTGCACAAGGACATTCCACCCACTAGCATGGAAAGTGGATTCGCTCTCCTTCAGCTGGAAAGGCCTAACAGCATATGCATTCCCACCTCTTCCCTTGATACACAAAGTACTACTAAAAATCAAGGAAGAACGTCCAAGGATAATCCTGATAGCTCCAAACTGGCCAAGACAACACTGGTACCCACTGCTGAGGAGCATGTCTCGGAACAATATGTGGCCATTACCCCGATGCCCTTGATGTTTACTCAGAACAACTACAGCAACATACATACAAACCTAAAAGCGTTGCAACTGACTGCATGGAACATCACATAGCAGCAGCTAATCCAGAACCTTCCCAAAGAGTTAAAGACATTATTCTTGAAGCACGCAGACCTTCAACAAGAAGGAACTATGCTGGAAAATGGAAAAGGTTTGTCATTTGGAGTACGGAAAGAGGAAAAGATGTGTCAAACATAGATATGCCTAACATTCTGGAGTATCTGGCGAACTTCTTCATTCAGGCCTGTCCTACTCCTCCATCAAGATACATGCATCAGCTATTTCAGCAGAATACAGCTTTGATCCACCTGTTTTTCGCACCCTTTGCTCAGGCAGTTCCTCAGAGGAATCAAGAATGTAAAACCTCCAAGGAAACCACCATTACCAGCTTGGGATTTAAACTTTGTGCTAGAAAAGTTGACACTATCACCCTTTGAACCAGCAGCAACAGCAGACCTACAACACCTGTCATGGAAAACTGCTTTCCTACTGGCAATTACTTCAGCAAGGAGGGTTTCAGAACTACAGGCCTTAATGGCAGTGCAACCCTTCCTAATCTTCCACCAAGATAGAGTGTCCATGAGGACTAATCCTACATTTATGCCTAAGGTGGTATCCAGAGTGTCTTTAAACCAGGCAATCCACCTACCTACCTTCTTTCCCAACCCACAAAACAGAGGGAAAGAATACTGCATACCTTGGATGTACATAGACAGCTACGCTACTACTTGGACAGAACAAAAATAGCAGAAAGACTGACCAACTTTTGTAGCCTATGCAACAGGAAGGGAAGGAAAAGCTATTTCCAAACAGACAATCTCCAAATGGATAGGAAATTGCATACGATTCTGTTACTCCTTCCATGGAAAACCAATTCCACAGAACATAAGACCTCATTCTACAAGGGCAACAGCCACTACCACAGCCTTCTTACGAGTGGCAACCAAAGACATAATTGAGGCGGCTACTTGGACCTCCGTGCATACATTTGCCAAGCATTATAATTTGCCTCTATATTCCAGATCCCGAGCAGGGTTTGCCACTGCTGTACTGCAAGGGATCCTAAACACACCATAATCTACTTTTATCCTCCTCCCTAGTTGGCTATGGTATTCTACCCAGTTGTTATGACTGCAGATGCATCCATGAAGGACATAGTACAGTTTTGTACCTACCATAAATGTAGATGTCCGAACTGGATAGCATCTGCAGTCAGGATTACCCTCCCTCCTTCCCCTCTGTGGTACTCCTAGGGTGTTTACCCTCCTAATAGCTAGCTGGTGGGGGGGGAGTCTTTTATGGTGTATTTGTTTGTATATATGTACATACATGCTTATTTTTGTGTTTACCTCTATCTTTTGGAAACGTTGGCACCTATCCAAATTTTAGCCTTCAAGAGGGCTACTGGCATCTGGGGCAAGAAACACTGAGGAAAATGGCGTCGGCTGATGCTTTTATACCCGAAGACCAACAGAGATGACGTCGGGTGAAGTGCGACATCAGCCGAAGCCGGACCCGGACTTTGGAATCCGGCCGACTGAAGGGCTGCCTGACGACAGGACAACCCAGTTGTTATGACTGCAGATGCTATCCAGTTCGGACATCTACATTTATGGTAGGTACAAAACTGTACTTTTCTAACATAACTGAAAAAAGCCTTATGATTGTCTTTGGTGTCCTGTGCAATTTTTCTCTCAAAGCTGGCCTTGGAGGATTTTATGAGGGATCGTAATTTTTTGCTAGTACTGATCAGAGATGCCTTCCCTATTAGGGATTTTGCTCTATCATGTAGTAGCTTCCTCCTTCTGTTGTACAGTTTATTTATGGCAGGGGTCCACCAGACTGGACGCCTGCCTTTGGATGATTGGGTCTTGGTTTTGTTTGGGATAGCATGATCCATGCATTCCTGGAGATGTCCGTAGAATGCGTTTATATAGGATTCTGCAGTTTGGGCCGTAGTTTCCACTGGCCCTGGGGCCTTGTAGGATTCCACTTCAGTTTTGAGAAGTGAGAAGTTCGCTTTTGAGAAGTTTTTCACTGTGTTTTTTCTGGGCTGGGGGTGGGGTCGGGATGTGGACATCCAGTGAAATTAATTTATGGTCTGATCTTACCAATGAGGGATATACTTCTGGTGTGGAGCATAGAGTCCCCATGTTGGTAATGATCAGGTCTTGTATGTTGTCCCCTCTTGTGGGAGTGGTGACTAGTTGTTCCATAGCATTTGAGTTTATAATTTCCAGGAACCTTTGGGCTAAGGTGCTGGGGCTTTAGTAGTGCTCCCAGTCAATGTTTGGGTAGTTGAAGTCTCCCAATATAATGGTGTTTGGAGAGATCTTCATGTTCTCCAATGTTTTCTAGAAAGCCGAGTGGGATTCCTGACTTTGAGAGGGTGGTCTGTAGTATGCTATAAACTGAAAAGCAGTCTTGCCCACTGTTAGTTGCACATGGATGGTCTCAGATACTTCGTGCAATGCCACTAACCTGGAGGTGTGGATATCCTTGATAAATATGGAAACTCCCCCTCCTTTTGTGGTTCGGTCCGGGTTTTGGGGCCGAAAAGCATGATATGAGGTATAGCCTGGTAGTGCTGGGGTGCTCTCTGGAGCCTTGAACCAGGTTTCTGTCACTGCACAGATATCGATGTTCTCCATACTGAGGAGAGCTTTGAGTGCGTGCATCTTGAGGTTAAGACTTCTGGCGTTTAGCAGCATTACCCTTAATTTCTTGTTCCTTGTGCTGTCTATGGGGGTGGGTTTGACTTTTGAGCTTTGCCTAAAAAAGGCACTATGGGGGTGGCAAGAGCCTTTGCCAATATCCGAAAGCCCAGTGGGGACAGGTGCAAGCCGTCCCTAGCGAAGCAACGTGGCTTGTCGAGCATGTCATCCCAGGCTGGCAGACACTGGATCCCCTTTGAATGACACCAAAATTTTAGCCAATTGTTAAAATCGATCATTTTGTCTTTGTACTGTGGCATCATTCTAGGTGAGGGTAAGATGCTGCTCAAGGTCAGGGTCATACCAGCCTGGGCTACATGATCAGAGAGCTCCTCTGTGTCTCTTTTCATGTAGTCCAGGGAGGTACGTCTCAGGTCATTCACACCAGCATGTACAATGACTAAGTCATATTTGTATTTGCTTTGGAGTGACCTGAGTGCTTGCGTTATGTGGCGGATCCTAGCACCCGACAGGCAGCTCACCGTGACCTTCTCTTTATTCAGCCTGGTGAGCGGGACATCAGTGTGTCTGACAATACAGTCACCTATTACAAGAGTATCAGGTGTGTTATTCAGCCTTAAGGGCTGTGGCTGCTTGGCACACTGACTTTGTGGGCTATGTGTTGTGCGTGTTTTGTTTTGAGGTAGCGTTTGTTTGGATGTCTGCTTTGGAGGTCTCTGTTGCTTAGGTAGATTTTTATTTAGAGCCTCCGAGTATGTTTTTGTGTATTTATGTGTTTGGTTCGCTGATGTGGTGGGACTATGTGATACTTGAATTGTGTTGTGTGAGGTTACCTTCTCCTCCTGACTGGTTACACCAGTTTTGAGATGAGAGAGCTCAGCCTCCAGTTTGGCTAAATAGTTGCATCTCTCACATATATTTGAACCTGTTTGGAGGAGGAGAGGGTTGTCCGTGTACATGAGACAGTTGTAACATTGCCTCAAAATTCCCAGATTCACCAGCTGGACTGGAGAGGAAACCATTGACTGACCTTTGGACATGCTAGAGTAATATAGGGAAACTGAATTTAAGACGGACCAATAGGGGACAGGGTAATCGTAGAGAGTATAAGAGTAAGTAGTGCTTATGGTTTAATAGTGCTAACTTGTAGGATTACTTAATTGGACCAGTGAAGGGCCTTAGAATGAGAATATGGTGTTTAAATTGAGAGATAGAGCAGTTCTAAGGGAAAAAGTGAAGAGCAGACTTTGTGGAGCCAGGAATAGTTTAAACCCAATTAGGCGGCACTGACCGCTGTTGCGCTATGCACGAAAACGCGCAAAAGAGGGTTTTAAGAGAGGAAGATGAAGGAGTTTTGGAATTGACCCAAAATGGCCAATAAAACTACAGTTTCAAGTCAGTAACCACTCCCACAGGGGCAGGCAGACTGCTCAATATTTTTCACTGCCACTGATCAACAGAGACTTCCCTTTAGCCCAAGCAAAAAATGGCCTCACAGAAACTTACAAACAGTTCAAGAACAGCAAGCCTGTAACTGAACTTTTTTAAATCTCAGAAAAGTGGGGGGAAAAGCAAGATTTTTTTTTTGTTTTTTTCAGAGATAGCAGAGGTTCACAAGTATTAACAAGTTATAACAGTGCAGTAAATGACCCCACACAAGAGTGCTAGGCCAAAGACAGATAAAACGCAAGTTTTGAGAAAAAAACGATTTTAATAAGTGCAAACAGGAAATTCAGCAAACAGCTTTAGGTTGTGCTATAAATGCAGTTACTAATGCAGAAATCAAGTTTAATAAGCCAGAAAATGCTCAAAATAGGTGTCTATGCAGAAAAACTTAGCAAATAAACAGAGGAAAAATACTTAAAATCTCAAAAGTGGCTCTTTTCTTCTCTCAGCGTTTTCTCCCCTTGGTGGGTGCTTCACCAACAGCCAACAAGCCTGCCAAAACCACGAGGCAACCAGGTTTTAAGAGAGGAAGATGAATGATTTTTGGAATTGACCCAAAATGGCCAATAAAACTACAGTTTCAAGTCAGTAACCACTCCCACAGGGGCAGGCAGGCTGCTCAATGTTTTTCACTGCCACTGATCAACAGAGCGACTTCCCTTTAGCCCAAGCAAAAAATGGCCTCACAGAAACGTACAAACAGTTCAAGAACAGCAAGCCTGTAACTGAGCTTTTTTAAATCTCAGAAAAGTGGGAAAAAAGCAAGATTTTTTTTTTTTGTTTTTTTCAGAGATAGCAGAGGTTCACAAGTATTAACACGTTATAACAGTGCAGTAAATGACCCCACACAAGAGTGCTAGGCCAAAGACAGATAAAATGCAAGGTTTGAGAAAAAAATGATTTTAAAAATAAGTGCAAACAAGAAATTCAGCAAACAGCTTTAGGTTGTGCTCTAAATACAGTTACTAATGCAGAAGGGGGCACCTGACATCTGGGGCAAGAAAAACTGAGGAAAATGGCGTCAGCTGCTTGTTTTATATCCCTGACGACCTGACGTCATGGAAGAGGAGACAGCAACCGACGCAGGACCCAAGACTTTGGAATTCAGGCCGACTGAGGGCAACCTGCCAGCAGATTACCCAAATGTAATGACTGCAACAGTGAAAACACACTAACATCTACATTTATGGTAAGTGTACACTACTGTACTTCCTCATCTATGGCTGTAGTAACCTTCTCAAAGAAGTCCACCAGGTTTAGTAGGCTTGACCTGCCCTTAAAACCAAACTGGTTCCTGTGTCTTTGTCAGGTCCACAATAATTCTTTTAAGTGGCTTTGCATATAAAACTAGTCAAGCGTAAGGATGTGTAGTTCCCTTGGTCTGTTGATGGTCCTCTGTTGTGTAGAGGGATGACTGTTACAGTCCTCCTTTCCATAGAGATGAAGCCTGTTTGGAGGCTCTGGTTGACCAGCGATTCTAGTGGGTGTAACAGGTCCTGTTTCAAGATGTTTAGGAGGCATCCTAGAATATTATTAGGACCCACCATTGTGGTTTAACATTAGAGTGTGTGGTGAGAATCTGTTCTTGGTGATAGTTGGAGGAGAAGTGATAGAGAGGGTATTTTTTGGGGGGGGGTATAACTGGAGGTGATAGGGGGTGAAATAGGAGCTAAATGTATTGGCCAGCAAGTTTTCTGTATCCTCTGGTTCGGTGTAGGGACTTTCATTTACTGTTAGGTGAGCACACTGTTAGCTGCTCACCTTAAGGTTGTGTATGTAACCGGAAAATGCCTTGTGGTTATCCTTGGCCTGGGAGGCTGTTTTTACCCCGAAGTTGGCTTTGGTGGTTTTGATTAGTCGAGACTGAGGGAGGTTTTTGCCTGTTAAACATAGCCCTTCTATTTCTGAACAGGGTTTTTTTTCTTTTGTTGTACAACCTATTTGTATTTGGGGTCCACCAAGGGGGCTTGTTTTGGAGTTTGTCCTAAGATCCGAAGTAGTTAACTTCATTTATCTGCAACCTGTGGGTATTTGGATCCATATCAGATCCGAGCCGGTAACATGTTATCAACATCTGTTCCAACCTCCTCCCCTTACCCATAATCCCTCACCTCTCCTACCTTCCATTGGATCTCGTTTGCCGCTTCATGCGTATGCATCGTGGTCTCTATAGCTCCAAGTTGGGTAGTGTAAGTGGAACTTTTGTTTCTTTAGTTAGTGTGTGAGTAGTTTTGTTATAGCCCTTCCTCCACTTCGTCTTGTCGTTGGTTTGTTTTAAAAAAAAAAATATAGAAAGTTTGTGTTTCTTTCTTGAATAGAGTAGGCCTAGCCAACCCCTGAGTGTGCATGTGTCTAGTTTAGCGTTTGGTTCAGTGGAGTGTATTATAGCTGACCAGCCTGAACCAATGTTCAAGAAATGCACAGAGTGTGGCCACAAGCTTTCACCGGCTGATGGCCACACTCATTTACCTTGGCATTCCCCATCTTAGGTTTGCCATGTGCTGTGTGTGCAGGGTTCTATCCCAGAGCCCTTAAAGAAATGAAGGCGAAATGGTAGCCAAGGGCCCGATACCAGTTTCTGCCTTAGAGACGATGTACTCTACTTCGGCTCCTGTAGCTGTTCATCCCCCCCACCCCTCAGGCTGGGACTCAACCTCCTTCTAAGCCTGCTGAGGCGGTGACGAAAGCTGCAGATAAGGACAAAAAAGAGAGGGAGAAAAGGGTAGAGAGGCACCGCAAAACGATCTCCTGAACAGGAGTCTTTTCCCAGTCCCCCTGTGAAAGTTGTTAGGACCATTTCTCCTTGGTTCCATTCCCCGAGGTTCTTCCCGGAGCCGACATAGCCCTTGGATCGGAGGCCTTCTTCAAGGTCGTCTCATAGGGCCAGATCCGTGTCGGTCGCCTCCTCGAGGTCGACTCGGAGTCTGTCGGAGCTTGACATGGACAGGATGATGCATAGATTCATTGGGACCAAAATCCAAATGGGAGTTTTTCCAGGCCCCTCTCCGGCTGGAGAGGGGACCTCTTTGCCCTTCTTTCATCCTATCTCTCCTTCCCCGATCCGACCATCGGTCTTGGGGTTTATGGATCCAAGGAACCTCGGAGCTGGGGGTTTGGTGCTGACGGTTCCTCCATCCTCAATGCCGGCCATTACCTTGAGTTCCTCAGATCAGACTTGTTCGGATCCGAGCAACTCTTGAGGCCGAGAACAGGGAGCCGGATCTGAGGGGAACGAAGATGTCTTCGGCTCCGTTTGTCAGATACAAGCCGTTCCTTCTGAACCCTGGCTACCTTGGCCTCGGCCTCGATCCTCACGATGGAGCCTGAGAGAACTTCTTCCTAGTTGGTTGCCAAGGAGGTGCTCTGTCCTTCAGCCTTCGACGTGGTGGAGAGGGTTCTCTCCCAGGGATTGAGACCCCAGCCCATTGCCTTGGACTCTGCCCAGACTGCCTTGGATTTGGTCACGACTCCCATCAGCCTGTCCCAGGGACAGCCCGTACCAGAGGACCCTCAGGTGGATCCCATTGTGGAACCCCCATGACTTATGAGCCCTCTTCAGAGAGTCCCACTGAGGAGGCCCCAAGTAAGCATTCATGTAAGAGGAAGCACATGGACTCCCCTGAGTCCCTCTCAGAAGATACTGACTTTGATGAAGGTGAGGGTTCCCCCAGGTCACCTCCCGAGGATGTCTCCTTTGGGGACATCAAGGAAATCCTCCGCCAGAGGGGAGGTTGGTCAGCCCCCAAACCTTCAACGGACGAATCAGTATTCTTGGAGGCCTTTGGTATGGGCCCATCTACATCCTGGGTGTTCCCTCCTGCAGATCCATTAATGGATCTTATCACCACACAGGCATGGAAGGAGCCTTACACCATAGAGCCAATACCCAAATGCCCAGACAGGATCCTTTCTCCTCTCACAGACAGGCTTGGTACAAGGGATCCCTTGTGGATGCTATGGTGGTGACGGCTGCAACCAAGAGAGAACTAGCTCAGGAAAGATGTTGGAGTTACACTGCTGCAGTCATTACACTTGGGTTATCCTGCTGTCAGGCGCTCCCCAGTCGCCCTGAGTTCCAAAGTCTTGGTCCGGCATCCGTTGCTTTCGGCTCCTCCCTGATGTCAGTGCGACAGGGGTATATAAGATGCAGCCGACGCCATTTTCTTCCGTCTTTCTTGCCGCGCGGTACCCGAAGCAAAAGCAGCTCGCAAGTGCCGGTTGGCCGTCTCCTGAGATTTTCATTCCGAATCCAGAACCAAAATCTTCTACAAAGCTAAGTACCCCATTGAGGAAACTTTTTCTTGCCTCAGACCGATGTCAGTAAAAGTTAATAACTGTATTTCTTGTGGGAAGCAAATACCTCATAAGGATTTCCATTCATATTGCATCCCATGCCTAGGCCCAAACCACGACGTCACTGGTTGTTGGTTTTGTGCTAGGTTTAACAAGCGCACTATTAAACGTCGGTTTGATTTTTGCCCAACATTATTTTGGTAGAAAATTCAATTATACCATGCCGTTGGAACTTCCGACGACCGGAATACACACAAAGCGCAAAGACAAGGATAGGCATCCGAGGCCCAAAACTGACGACAAAGCCTCTTCTAGGCCAGTCGCCGGTTCTCCGGTTTTCAGCGAGGTGCCTTCGCAGCCCCTGACTACCACTTCTGTAGAACCACAGGCCGCCTCTGACTCCCACGTGGAGATGGCTGGGTCGTCGGACGCACAAGTTATTCAGCCTACCGAGACTAACCTTTCAGAGGGATCCGGAGTGGCTGAGCAACCCATAGCTTCAGAGGGTGTCTTCAGACCTACTCAGTTAAGCATTAAACCCTCAGCTAAGTCTAAGCCTCCTTTAAAATCAAAGAAACATATTCAGCATTCTCCAGGACAGGCTTCCATGCCTAAGAAACAAATGCTCAAAATGGCCGAAGACCTAATCACTCTGATCAGGGGGTCCCATCCCTCTCCTGATAAAAGGCCTAGACAGGATGCAGACTATGACTCATCTGACCAGGTGTCCATCTCTTCTGATTCTTCCTCAGACCTAGGATACTCTTTACCCCCTTATGAGGATTCTGATGCTGAGGAATCAATTCCATCAGCCTCACCGCCTGAGGACTACTCCTTTGGGGAAACCCTACATACCATGAGGGAGCATTTCCACTGGGAAGGCCAGGATTACTCAGAATCCAAGAAAAGGCTCAGAGACTTCCTTTTACTACCTCAACACAGACCCCTTGCTATTCCGCCAGTGTTAGATATTGTGGATGATGTGTATACTGAATCCAGCTTAAATCCTGACTCCTTAAGCCCCTTTTAAACCTGATGGATACTGCAGAGTCCCTGACTCACATACATTTCTGTATAAAAGCCCTGTAGCTGACTCTGAAACCATTTCTCTGGGACCCAAAGGAGTTAAGGCCTCATCAGCCAATAATCCAGTTCCCTCTGACAGAGATTCCAGAGCATTAGACAGATTGGGAAAGAAAGTATATACGTCTGCAACTTTAGCAATGAGAGCCTTAAATTGCCAGTTTCACATGCTTAAAATATCAGCAGTTTTTACTGTCTCAGTTAAAACAAAAAATGCTTCCAGAATCAGATCCTCCTAATTTTAAAGAAATGCAGGATTTATTGCATGCAGCTGAACAAGTGGGAAAACATACTTTGCAATGTGGTTTTGATTCTTTAGAGGCCTCCTGCAGAGCAGCAGTTACAGGCTCTGTCATTAGAAGGCATGCTTGGTTAAAAGAACATACATTACCAGATCATGTTAAAGCAAAATTATTGGATGCACCTTTGCAGCAGGATGTGTTATTTGGACTTAAGGCAGAAGAGGTATTAAAGAAAATGGAGGATAAGGCAAAATCTATGCAAACGGTGAAGGATTTCTTACAGGTTCAACCTCCAAGATTCAGCAGAAATTGGCCAACAAAGAACTGGTCCTTTCCAGTTAGACGGACCTCAAAGGGGCAGATAACAGACGTCCAAGAGGTAAAGGTCAAACACAAGGTCCTTACAGGCCTCGACAGTGGGGTGCACCAGGCCAGAAAGAAGGGGAAGACAGGCTCCAACCATATAAAAATCAGCCTCAATGACTTCCCATTACAGCTGCCAAAGAGATCTCTCTTGGCAGCCCCCTTGGGAGGAAAACTGGCACTTTTCTATCACAATTGGCATTGGATCACCAAAGACAAATGGGTTCTCAACATTGTATCTCAAGGTTACAGGTTCCACTTTCACACTCTGCCAAGGTTACAAGGAATGCCAAATCTGCCACCAAATCAATGGACAGAGGCTCAAAAACAAATTACAGCACTCATAGAAATGAGAGCTATTCAAAAGGTACCACCACAAGAGCAAGGACAAGGATTTTACTGAAGACTCTTTCTGGTTCCCAGAAAGGACAAAGCCTGGAGGCCCATTCTGGATCTTTCTTCTCTAAACACTTACCTGGATGTTCCGAAATTCAAAATGTTGACATTACAGCAGCTTGTTCCCATGCTGGGCAAGAAAGCTTGGCTTGTGACTTTGGACCTCAAGGAGGCATACCTGCATGTCCCTATCAGACAAAACTGCAGAAGATACCTCAGATTCATGGCTGGTTCAATGCACTATCAATTCTCTGCACTGCCCTTTGGCTTATCTACTGCGCCCAGGGTCTTCACAAAGTGCCTGGCACCAGTAATTGCATTTTGCAGACAGAAAGGAATTCAAATTTATCCGTACCTGGACGACTGCCTGATTGAAGCAGAGAGCAAGGACATTCTTCTAAAGCATCTGGCGTTTGTAAAAAAGTTAAGTTGCCTGGGGTACACAGTAAACAAAAAGAAATCAAAGCTAGTGCCCTCACAAGAGATAATATTCCTGGGTGCCAGCTTGAACACAACGGCCCAGATGGCTTATCTCACGCCAGACAAACAAGGACAACTGACTCAATACTTTCAATGGATGGCAACAAAAACCCAACTCCCTGCAAGAAAAATTCTGCAGGCCTTGGGTTACATGGCATCTTGCATACTACTAATTCCATATGCCAGACTGCATATGAGGAAACTACAATGGTACCTAAAGAGTGTATGGTCTCAACACTGTCAACGTTTGGAAACAGTTATACCACTAATTCCTTGCCTTCAACAGGAGTTTCGATGGTGGGCTCAAGCTTGTCACCTCAACAAGGGACAACCTTTTACTCAACCCACAGCCAGGCAAACACTGACAGCAGATTCATCGGAATACGCCTGGGGAACACACATGGCCGGAAAATGTATTCGGGGCAAATGGGCCACAGAACAAAAGCATCTTCACATCAATCAAAAGGAGAGATGTTTGCTGTACAAAATGCCCTTATAGCTTTCAAGGACCTGCTGCAACCAGGACAACTACTACTAAAGACAGACAACACCACAGTTATGTGGTACATAAGCAAGGGGGCACTCATTCTTACCCCCTCTTTAGACAAGCCATGACGTTGTGGAACACAGCTCTAAACTATCAAGTTCATCTGCAAGCACAATTCCTGCCAGGAGAGAAAAACACACTGGCAGACGATTTAAGCAGAAACATCATGGATCCCCACGAATGGGAATTGAATCCACAAATATTCAGAATGATAAGACAGAAATGGTGGAGCCCGGACATAGATCTGTTTGCATCCCCAATAAACTGCCAGCTACAAAAATTCTGCACATGGAGTTACCATCCACAAGCATGGAGAGTGGATGCCCTCTTATTCAGCTGGGAGAGCATACGCTTTCCCACCGCTACCTCTCCTGCCAAAGGTACTCATAAAAGCCAGGCAAGAAGAGCCAAAGATGATTCTGATTGCACCAGACTGGCCACGCCAGCACTGGTACCCAATCTTAAAGAACTTAGCACAAGAACCACCCTGGATTTTGCCTCAAATCCCACATCTGCTGACTCAGCACAACAACCAGATACTTCACAGTCAGCTAAAGACCTTAAACCTAGCTGCATGGAAAATTCCTTAGTTAAGCAAGCAATGCCTCTCTCCAAAGCTGTTATGGATGTCATTCTGGAGGCCAGAAGGCCTAGTACCAGGAAAGCCTATTCGGATTAATGGAAGAGATTCTGTGCCTGGAACCAGGCTCACAGCCTTGACCCTTTTGTCCCAAACATTCCTCAGATACTACAATACTTAACTGAGATGCTGGACAAAGGGCTCTCCTTTTCATCCATCAAGATCCACGCCTCTGCCATCTCTGCTCATTACAACACGGATCCACCAATTTTCTCTAATCCTTTGCTAAAATAGTACCTCAGAGGGGCTGAAAACATAAGACCGCCCCGTAGAGCACCTACTCCAACTTGGGACCTCAGTTTTGTGTTGTAGCTAGCACAGCAGAATTAAAATACATCTCTTGGAAAACTGCTCTGCTCCTGGCAATAACATCAGCGCAAAGAGTTTGAGAATTACAGGCACTAATGGCAGTGTAACCTTTCCTCATTTTCTACCAGGACAGGGTGTCTTTAAGAACTAACCCTACGTTTATGCCAAAGGTGATTTCAAGTGTGGCTCTAAACCAAACTGTTCACTTGCCAACTTTTTATCCAAAAGCACAGAATAAAGGGGAGAGACTACTGCATTTTTTGGACATTCACAGGCAGTTACGCTTTTACTTGGACAAAACCAAAGCTTTCAGAAAATCTGAGCAATTACTGGTAGCATATGCTGCAGGAGCACAGGGAAAAGGCATTTCAAAACAGACTATTTCAAAATGGATAGGACATTGTATACGTTTCTGCTACACACACCATGGGAAACCTATACCTAGCAACATTAGATCTCACTCTACCAGGGCAACAGCCACTTCAACTGCCTGCCTCAGAGGAGTACCTACCAAGGTTATTTTGGAAGCAGCAACATGGAGATGTTCATCGTGTTTCACTGTTGCAGTCATCACTGTAGGGTTCTTCCTGCTGGCAGGTAGCCCTCGGTCGGCCAGAATCCCAAAGTCTGGGTCAGGCGTCGGCTGTGCACTCATCCTCCCTGACGTCAAGTGCGCCAGGGGTACAAAGCTCCCAGCCGACGCCATGTTCTCCAGTCTTTCTTGCCGCGCGGTGGAAGCAGTTCGCAAGTGCCGGTCGGCTGACTCCTGTTATTTTTGGTACTTCTATCCGAAGACAATCTTCTTTTCAAAGCTAAGTACCCCGTTGGGGAAACTTTTTTTTTGCTCCAGTCCGATGTCAGAAAAAGTTAATTGTATTTCTTGTGGGAAGCAAATACCTCATAAGGATTTTCATTCTTAATGTATTCCTTGCCTAGGCCCTGACCACGACGTAGCTAGTTGTCGGTTTTGTGCTAGATTTAATCAACGTACTATTAAACAGAGATACAATTTTGCCTTTCGTTACTTTGGGAGGCGATTTAATTACAACATGTCGTCGGACGTGCTTCCGACTAACTGACTTCACAAAAGACGCAAGGATAAAGATAGGCCTTAGAGGTCCAAATTGGACGACAGTTTACAATTAGAGCCAGCTACCAGTTCGGCCGTCGTCAGTGAGGCGTTTTCGCAGCCCCTGTCGTCGGCCATTTCAGAACCATTTGCCGGTACGGACTCCCAAGAGGAGCCAACTAGGCCTTCGGATATTCCTGACGCAGGACCTTCGGATACTGCTCCCTCTGATGGGTCCGGAGCCGCTGTGCAGGAACTGGCTTCTGAGGGGTTTTCAGGCCTACACAGCTTCAGGCAAAGGCAAAGACTCCTAAAACAAAGACTCAAGCCCAGGCCTCCTCTGATCCGGGACCTAAATCTCAAAAACAAATGCTTAAAATGGCTGAGGACTTGCTAACTATGATTAGGGGTTCCCATCCCCCTCCAGACAAAAGGCCAAGACAAGAATTGGATTATGAATCCTCTGATCGGGTATCTGTCTCTTCAGTGTCTTCCTCTGAACGGGATTATACTTTTCCCTCCTTATGAGGATTCTGATGCTGAAGAATCCATTCCTTCAGCTTCTCCTCCTGAAGATTACTCTTTTGGGGAAACTTTACATGACATGTGGGAACATTTTCACTGGGAAGGGCAGGAGTACTCTGAATCTAAGAGAAGGCTTAGGGATTTCCTTCTTCCCCAACATATTCCTCCTATTTTGGATATTGTGAATGATGTCTTTACTGAGTCTAATTTAACCCCTGACTCCTTTCCGCCGGCCCCTGCTAAGCCTGACAGATCCTTACTCTCACCAGTTTCTATTTTAAAAATCCTACTGCTGATCCAGAAACCATTTCTCAGGGTCCTAAGGATGTTAAGGCCGCCACTGCTAAGAACCCTACTCCGTCAGATAAGGATTCTAGAGCTTTGGAGAGATGGGGCAGAAAAGTGTACACTTCTGCTACTTTATCTATCAGGGCTTTAAATTGTCAATTTTATATGTTGAAATATCAACAATACATTCTGTCTGTTATGAAGCAAAAAATGTGTACCATTTCTGCATTGGCAGACAATAAGGAATTACAAGATTTGATGCATGCTACTGAGCAGGTGGGGAAACATACCTTACACTGTGGTTTTGATGCTTTGGAGGCCTCTTGCAGAGCGGCAGCCACTGGCACAGTCATTAGAAGGCATGCTTGGTTAAAGGAACAAAATTTGCCTGATCAAGTAAAAGCAAAATTACTGGATGCTCCTGTTCAACATAATGTTTTGTTTGGGCCAAAGGCTGAAGAGGTTATAAAGAAAATGGAGGATAAGGCAAAATCCATGCAAACGGTTAAGGATTTCTTACAAGTTCAGCCTCCTAGATTTAGCAGAAATTGGCCAGCTAAGAATTGGTCCTTTCCCAGCTCGGACAGGCCTCAGAGGGGTAGATATAGGCGCCCCAGAGGGAGGGCACAAACTCAGACCTCTTATAGACCTAGACAGTGGAGTGCTTCCACCCCCAGGGGTGGAAAAGATAGGTCTCAACCTTATAGGAACAGGCTCAATCACTCCCCCTGCAGGGCTCCAGGAACCTCTCTCCTGGATGCTCCTCTGGGAGGAAAACTTTCTCTTTCACCGAAATTGGACTTGCGTAACCCAAGACAAGTGGGTTCTGGATGTAGTTTTAAGAGGTTACAAATTCCACTTTCACACCTTACCAAAACCAAATGGATGGCCAGACCTACCAAAAAACCAGTGGGCGGAGGCATTAAAACAGGTGAGGTTCCTCATAGCTATGAGGGCCATAGAATTGGTTCCAAATTCAGAGAAGGGACAGGGCTTTTATTCAAGACTCTTTCTAGTTCCCAGAAAACAAAATACTTGGAGAGACCCATCCTGGATCTGTCAGTTTTAAATACTTTCCTGGAGATACCAAAGTTCAAGATGCTTACTCTGCAGCAGCTCCTGCCAATGTTGAGCAAAAATGCATGGATGGTAACATTGGATTTAAAGGAGGCTTACCTACACATTCCTATCAGACAGGAGTGCAGAAGATTCCTCAGGTTCAAGGCAGGCTCGAAACATTACCAATTCTCTGCGCTGCCCTTTGGCTTATCTACTGTGCCCAGGGTCTTTACCAAGTGCCTGTCACCAGTAGTAGCTTACTGCAGACTCAAGGGAAACTGGACGACTGCCTTATTCAAGCAGACAGCAAGGACATCTTACTCCAGCACCTGGAATTTGTTCAAAATCTACTCAAGTGCCTGGGATTCACTGTGAAAGTAAAAAAGTCAAATTTGACACCCACCCAGCAGATAATTTTCCTGGGTGCTCTTTTAAGCACTACAACCCAGATGGCATTCCTGACGCCAGAAAAACAACTTCAGCTGACTTCAACGTTCAAAAGCCTGGCGTTAATGTCTCATCTAACTGCAAGGAAATTCCTGCAGGCTTTGGGTTACATGGCTTCTTGCATCCTACTCGTACCATATGCAAGATTGCATATGAGGAAATTACAATGGTACCTAAAAAGTGTATGGTCCCAACATTGTCACAGCCTGGACACAGTGATTGCTGTCTTGCCTTGCCTACAAAAGGAATTTCATTGGTGGGCCACAGCATGCCTTCAAAACAAAGGGAAAGCCTTCAGTCTACCTCCAGCCACCCAAGTGATAACCACGGACGCCTCGGATTATGCATGGGGAAGCCCACTTGCAGGGGAAAGGCCTGCAGTGTCTTTGGACAGAGGATCAGAAGCATCTACATATCAATTTAAAAGAGATGTTAGCTGTACAGAATGCCCTCATGGCTTTCAGGGATCTTTTACAGCCCGGACAGCTACTGATATAGACGGACAACACCACAGTTATGTGGTACAGAAACAAGCAGGGGGGTTCACACTCCTACCCCCTTTGCAGACTAGCCATGACTCTATGGAACACAGCACTACCTTACAGAGTGGATCTACAAGCTCAATTCCTTCCAGGGAAACAAAACACTCTGGCAGACAGCCTGAGCAGGAACCTGTCAGACCCACACGAGTGGATGCTAGACACCCAAATATTCAAGATGATTACAGAAGCCTGGGGTTGCCCGGACATGGATCTTATTTGCATCTCCCCACAACTACCAGTTACAGACTTTTTGTACGAGGACATATCACAAGCTAGCATGGAAAGTGGATGCTCTCTCATTCAGTTAGAGGAACCTCTCTGGGTATGCCTTCCCACCTTTGCCTCTTCTACCAAGGGTGTTATTAAAAATAAAACAGGACAAACCAAAGATGATCTTACTGGCCCCGAATTGGCCTCGACAATTTTGGTACTCAACACTGATAAATCTATCCCAGGAACCTCCTTGGATTCTACCTCAGATTCCAAATCTTTTGTCTCAACATCAGGGCCAGGTCCTGCACTCTCATATCAAGACTCTCAGCCTGGCACCCTGGCGTATTCAGGGCCTATAATTAACCCTACCCTTTCCAAACAATTTATGGATGTCATCTTAGAAGTCAGAAGGCCTAGCACTAGGAAATCTTATGCAGGAAAATGGAAGAGATTTTGCACCTGGATGCAGGCTCAGGAATCAGATCCTCACATACCAAATATTCCATTGATTTTACATTACCTAACAGATTTGTTGCATAAGGGTTTATCTTTTTCTTCCATAAAAATACACGCCTCAACCATCTCTGCCCATTATAATACAGATCCTCCAATTTTTTCACATCCACTTCTGAAAGAATATCTCAGAAGAGCAAAGAATTTAAGGCCCCCTAGGACTCCACCCATTCCTGCTTGGGACCTCACTTATGTACTGGAAAAGCTTACTCTGCCACCTTTTGAGCCTGCTACCACATCCGATATAACGTTTTTATCATGGAAGACCGTTATCCTACTGGCTTTAACTTCAGCCAGGAGAGTCTCGGAGTTACAAGCGCTCATGGCTGTGGAACCTTACATTATTTTTCATCAAGACAGGGTTTCTTTGAGGACTTAACCCTACTTTCATGCCTAAAGTGGTTTCTAAAGTGGCTTTAAACCAAACCATTCACCTGCCAACTTTTTTCCGTAATCCACAAGATAAGGGGGAGAGGATCTTGCATTCTTTGAACGTACACAGGCAGCTTCGTTTTTACCTGGACAGAACCAAGGATATCAGGAAAACAGAACAACTGTTTGTTTCTTATGCAGCAAATTCTCAAGGCAAAGCTATTTCAGAACCGACCATTTCTAAATGGATTGCTCATGGAATCAGATTTTGTTATTCTCATCATGGAAAGCAAATCCCTGGGAAAAATTAGGACTCACTCCACCAGAGCTGCTGCCACTTCAGCTGCTTTTCTCAGGAGAGTTCCTACCAAAGATATTTTTGAAGCTGCAACTTGGAGTTCAGTGCATACTTTTTCAAAAGCACTATAATCTCCCCCTTTATTCTAAATCTAGGGCAGGCTTTGCTTCTGCAGTCTTGCAAGGCCTTCTAGCCACCCCTTCTACTCTATAACCACCACCCTTTGTCTCAGCTTTGGGATTCGACCCTACAGTGATTACTGCAACAGTGAAACACAATGAACATAGTACAGTTGTGTACACTTACCATAAATGTAGATGTTCGAGTGTCTTCACTGTTGCAGTCTGGGTTACCCACCCTCCTGTCCCCTCTTCTATTTTTATTGGTGTGGTCCCCTGCTTCACCCTTCTTCTGAGGTGTATTTGCTACAGGGTATGGGGTTTGTTGTATGTTACATTTTTGTTTTACTTGTAGCCTTTATTTTTGGGAACCTGACATCTGGGGCAAGAAAAACTGGAGAACATGTCGTCTTCTGGGAGCTTTGTACCCCTGGCACACTGATGTCAGGGAGAATGAGTGCACAGCCGACACTGGACCCAGACTTTGGGATTATGGCTGACCGAGGGCTGCCTGCCGGCAGGAAGAATCCTACAGTGATGACTGCAACAGTGAAGACACTCGAACATCTACATTTATGGTAAGTGTACACAACTGTACTTTCTGTACATACCTTAACCAAGCATTACCATCTGCCTTTATACTCTAAATCCAGAGCTGGCTTCGCCACTGTTGTGCTGCAGGGCCTTATAGCCACACTTAATGCCTTATAGACCCAGCCACCCTTCCTCAGCTTTGGGATTCTACCCAAGTGTAATGACTGCAGCAGTGTAACACGATGAACATAGTACAGTATTGTACCTACCATAAATGTAGATGTTCGAGTGTATACACTGCTGCAGTCCAGGTTACCCTCCCTCCTTCCCCTCTTACTTGCTGGTACGTACCTATATCTTCTACCCTTTACTACCTATGGGGAGTATTTGCTGGTAACTGAAAGTTGTTGTTTGCTTTCTTATGTATGTTTTATTAGCAATTTGAATTGCCTACCTATTTGGGGGCACCTGACATCTGGGGCAAAAAAACTGAAGAAAATGGCGTCGGCTGCATTTTTTATACCCCTGTTGCACTGACGTCAGGGAGGAGGCGACAGCAACCGACGCCGGACCAAGACTTTAGAACTCAGGCCGACTGGGGAACCGCCTAACGGCAGGATAACCCAAGTGTAATGACTGCAGCAGTGTATACACTTGGACATCTACATTTATGGAAGGTACAAAACTGTACTTCGGTCCACCGTCTGGACAATGAGTCTAAGGCTGTGGACCACTTTGGGAAGCGAGTTTTTTCTTCAGCGACATTTTCCATATGAGCGCTGAATTATTTGGCACACGTCATTCGACTCCAGCGAGACCTGGTCACGGAATTTGCTGTGTCGCTCCCAGAGTCCTTGTCGCCAGAGGACAAGCAGCTGTTCTCGGCGAAAATGTCGACTCTGAAATCCGTTTCAAACACGTCCATGCGTCTTCTTTCCCATGCCATGGAAGGAGAGGCTAGGGCGGCTGGGACTGGCGTAGCTATGAGGCGGCACGCCTGGCTCAGACTTTGTCAATTCACGGATCCTTTCAAGGCGTCTTTCACGAATGCTCCCTTTGATGGTTCTTCCCTTTTTGGGAAGACAGTTCGTGACACCTTAGTCCAGAGCAAGAAGGATGGGAAGACACTGCCATCGGAGTCCGCTTCTCTAGCCCTCAAAGATCCTTTTCTAGGAATCAGAGAGGGCAGAAGAAGATGTGGTTCAGAAAATCTCAGTTTTCCCACGGCACTCAGGATAACTCATCCCCTAGAGGCAGAGGGGGTACAAGACAGACGCCACCCCAGAGGCAGAGGGGGTCCGAGGAACTTTGGGTCAAGGGAGACCTTCTCAGACCGACCCGCGCAACAACCCTGAGGGGTTGCCCGACTGCCCGACTGTCCTACTGTCCTACTTTGGAGACAGTCAGGGGAAGATTGTCATTGCACCCAACAGCTGTGTGCTCCAAATAATATGCAGAGGATACTCCATCCCATTCATCACCCCACATGTACAATCAAAGTGTCTCCCGGATGTCCCATCCGCTCAAAGGGAAGCCGCAGCGCACGAGATTTCAAAGCTGCTTTACAATCAGGCCATCGAATCAGTCGCCCCCAGGTCAGTCGTTTACTCCAAGTTCTGTTTAGTGCCAAAAAAGACTGGCCACTTCAAACCCATATTGGACCTGTCTACCGTGAACCCGTCGGTAGCCAAGCAGGAATTCCGGATGGTCACCTTACAGTCCGTCCTACCTTATCTTCCGAGGATGTGACTGGATGTGCTCGACAGACTCCAGGATGCTTACTACCATCTCAAGATTTGCAGAAGCTCCAGGAGATTTCTTTGCTTCTGGCTGGGAGCCAATCATTTTCAGTTCAGAGCCCTACCCTTTAGTCTCACCGCAGCCCCCCAGGGTGGTTACTAAGGTTATGGCAGTAGTAGCGGCTCACATAAGGCTTCAGGGAATTCAGGTGTTTCCGTAGCTAGACGATTGGCTCCTCGCTGCTACCACCAAGCTTCTACTTTGCATGGCCAGAGACTCCTTCATGCATCTTGCAGTCAATCTAGGCATCACCATCTGCATCTCCAAGTCCCGCCTAAATCCGACACAGACATTGGAATTCATAGGGGCATGGTTGAACACTCTACTATTACAAGTTTTTCTCACTCAGGACAGGATCCAGAACCTACGGGCCCATGCGTCAGTGATCCTCGGCCCCAGGACACTGATAGCAAGCAACATTCTCCGCATCCTAGGCTCCGTGGCAGCAGCAATTTCAATTCTGCCATGTGCGTGCTTTCACATGAGGGTCTTTCAGTGGACCTTGGCAGTTCAGTGGTCTTGGTTAGACCTCCCCATGGACTACCCTATACGGATCGACAAAGCCTGAAAGACTTCTCTTCTTTGTTGGCTCCAATCGCCGGATATCTTGGCAGGTCTCCCATTCTTAACATCCCCAGCCCAAACCACAGTGACCACGGACACCTCCCAGCTCGGGTGGGGTGGGGGGGTCACTTTTTGGGAAGGACAGTCCAAGGCACGTGGTCCCAAACTGAGACCAGATTGCATATCAGTGTTCTGGAGATGAGGGCAGTGCTTTTAGCGTTGAAAGCCTTTCACACTGTTCTCCCCCCGGGGATGATTGCAGTTCAGTCAGACAACATGTCCATTATCTGGTACATCAACAAACAAGGAGAGACCAGACGTTACCCTCTCTGCCGTGAGGCCATGAGAGTGTGGGAGTGGGCGATTTCCACCAGTCAATTTCTGATCGCAATGCACATCCTGGGACACTCCATCATTTTAGTGGACAGATTGAGTCGGGCTATTTTAATGCCATATGAGTGGTCTGTGAAACGGTCAGTAACGGAGGAAATCTTCTTAGCGTGGGGTCACCCTTGCTGCGATCTCTTTGCATCTCCTTCCAACATGAAGTGCAGTGAGTTCTTCGCTCTGATCTCCTCCCCAGGGGACTCCCCCAGAGAGGCTCTAGTCCCTGCTTGGTCTCCCAGGTTACTTTATGCCTATCCCCCGCTACCTCTAATTCCGAAGTTTCTTCAGAAAACATACCTAGTGGGGGTGCAACTTGATCCTCATTGTCCCGTTCTGGCTGCGTCAAGTGTGGTTCCCCTTCCTCTGGTCTCATGCTCCAACTCCTCCACGGATTCTAGATTCTTGCCCGGATCTCATATCCCATTTTGGGCTTCTCAGAGAAACATAGAACCATTTACTGCCCGGTTCCTGCAGTCTTGGAGTTTTTGGTCATATATTTTTCAACAAGGGGCTAGTTCCTCCACAGTGAAAGTACAACTGGTAGCCATATCTAATTTTCATACTGGCGAAAATTTGAATGCTCTGGCTTCCTTGAGATTGTGCAAGGCCTTTCTAAAAGGTACTTTTCTCTTGCGTCCCCCGGTTAAGAATTCCAACTCCCCCTTGGGACCTTACTTTAGTTCTGCAGGCTTTGTTGGCACCCCCTTTTGAACCAGCTCCGTCAGTAGACTTAAAATTTCTGTCCTGGATGACAGCCTTTTTAGTGGCTATTACTTCGGCTAAAAGGGTTTCTGAGATCCAAGCTTTGTCTGCTGTGCCCCCCTACTTGATTTTTCATAAAGACAGGGTTTCGCTTCGCACTAACCCTTTTTTCTTACTGAAAGTGGCTTCTGAATCTAACATTAACCAGATGATTAATCTGCCTGTGTTCTTTCCAAATTTCCAGAACAAGGGTGAATATACGCTGCACTTGCTAGATGTTCATAGACAGCTTCATTTCTATCTACACAGGACTAAGCAATTTCGTAAGTCTGACCAATTATTCGTGTCCTTTTCTAAGGGTTAAGGCCATTTCCAAGGTCTCCTTAGCCAGGTGGATTACACAATTTATACTGCAAGTCTATAGGGATAAAGGCCTTATCCCTACCTTGTCCTATTAAAGCCCATTCCACCAGATCTATGGCAACTTCTGCTGCTTTTTGGTCTAGGGTTTCTCTGGATGATATCCATTCAGCAGCAACCTGGGCAAGGTCACAAACATTCATCTCTCATTATAAATTGGATTTGATCTCAAGAGGGAGAGCATCCTTTGGCTCTGCGGTGCTCAGGAATATCCTTCCATGAGGGCCTCCCAGGAGTTTTGGTAGTTGGGGACTCTACCACAGGTTGCAGATAAATTAAGTTAACTACTTCAGATAAAGAAGTTATGTACTCAACATAACGTTCCATCTGAGTAGTTATACTTCATTTTCTGCAACAATCCTTCCCCCGAACCTGTTCTAGGTTAACGTTATTGAGTTGCTAATAGTTTGGTTAGTGGCAAACTCGATCTGAAGGAAGGTAAGAGAGGTGAGGGATTATGGGTAAGGGGAGGAGCTTGGAGCAGATGCTTGATAAAAAGTTGCCGGCTCGGATCCAGTATGGATCCGAATACCCACAGGTTGCAGAAGTATAACTACTCAGATGACATGTTATGGTGAGTACATAACTTCTTTTTTTTCAGTATGGTACTGCTATTTCTATGCAGTTATTTACATGCTTGCTCCAGGTTTTTGTAAACACTTCCATGTAAGCCACAGTAATGTTGTTCTTAGTGTTGCAGTATTGATTCTTTGTTCTTCCTACCATGCTGAAGCCCTAGACTGGCCTGATTTCCTGAGTCTTTACATCATCCCTAGCTGACAGACATCTACATGTAACATTTGGATGTCATGGTATAACAAGGGCATCAGTATCTTCACTCATTTGATGCACTTCACGTGTTCAGTACACTCGCATTCTGTTGGCTGGCTGGCTTTTTTGTTTGTTTTTTTTTATTTTTCAGAGAACCTCTACTTGGTCAAATATCTTGATTGAGAAATATTTCTTCTAAATTAAAGTTCAAAAAGCAGATCCCACATAAAAATTTGTTCTTGTTTTGTCTGTTCTACTTGGGGTATCTGCGCAACTTCTGTGACTGTCCTGACTGCAAAATTCTGTGAAAAAACTCTAAAATGCAGGGGATGAGATATTCGCCACCTATATGGAGTTGTCCTCTTTACCTTCTCACTTGCATTCCATTCATTCTAGCTATGCAGTCCAGTGCGCTACTACATTTTAGCAGGCACTTGCAGACAAGTCGGCTCATTTTCCCCAGAGTTCCTTGCAACCTTCTTTCAGTTAAGATCCTCATTGGGAAATTTTCATCTGATTACAGTTTAAAAAGGTGAATAACTGTTTGAAGTGTGGGAAACGGACCTCAAAAAGACTCATTCCTTTTGTCTTTTTGGTGCCTCATCACATTTCTATTTGTCAGGATTGTACTAGGTTTCACACTATTACCTTTAAGCATAGGGCTGATGTCCTTGCGGCCCACATGAAGTACTCGTACCCGGTTCCTTCTTCTCTTACCTCTGCTTTGGCTGCTAACGTGCCTAAGAAACACAAAGACAAAGGTTTGATGGAAAAATGGAAAACCAAAGAGAGAGCATATGAGTATATAAATTATTAATAAAAAACAAGTTAAAAATGCCTTGGCTAAACATGTGAAGGAATTTAATTTGCATAAATTTTCCATGCCCACATTCAAGTCTGCCAGTGACTCAGGTGAGGTGCTTGTACACCTCTTTGGTTTGACAACTACTAGATCTGAGCCCTATGGTGTGCCTCTGTGGCAGCAGGTTAGTTGGTTTTGGTTTCTCCAGCACCAGCATTTTTTGGGTCCGAAGCCATTTTGCAGGCTTCGGCTTCCAGTGCCTGAGTGTTGGATACCAAGGAAGATGGTTTACCTTCTGCTGTTGTGCTTGAACAAACTTCAGGAATCTGGACTGAGGTCTGGTCACCTGGCTGCACACCAAGGCCTCTAAGTTGAAACTCAGGACCTTCTTAAAATAGCCTAGGCATTCATGACCTTTATGAAGTCTAAGGAAACCAGCCAGACACAACTGCCTATGCCTGAAGTTTCACCCAGTAAGAGGCGGAGGGAGGTTTCCTTTCAGAAGGAGTCTGACTGTTCAGGATCTGAAGTTAAAGGAATGCTCTTATTCTGAACATCTCCCCTTCAGTCCTACCCGGAGTCTGACTCTGGTGATATCCTCTGTTCTGCTTCTCCCTGTAAGATTTTTCTTTTTGTGGGGATACCTTGCATAAGATGAGAGAAGCCGTTAATTGGGAGAGTAAAAAATTCAGGCCAAAACCCATTACTTGCATCTTCAGTCTGTCCATATTTCAAACCACTTGGCCATTCTTCCGGTTAATGTAGTCTTAGATGATGTACTTGAAGTAATCTTTCTGCATCCAGACTCTCTGCCTTCTGTTCAAAGGCAACCATATAGTTCCAGTTATCCATGGGTATAATGGAAAACAAATCTTTGACATCTGTAGTAACAAATATTAAGCTTTCCAGAAACGATTCTTGTTGTACATGACTTAAGATGTGTAAATGAATCACAAATTGCCATGACTTATGATCAATGAATTTAGCAATAGTATAAAGTTGGACTTTAACTGTAGGTCTAAGAGGAGGATTATTTTAAGTCTGAGAGAGAGAGTATATGAGTATTAATAAAAGCCAAGTTAAAAATGCCTTGGCTAAACATGTGAAGGAATTTAATTTGCATAAATGTATTTGTTGTTCAGAAAGTGAATGTTAACCCTGGAGGTAGTCCTTGGGAAGGAATGGCTAGAGATTAAAGAATTAAGTTGGCAATTGAGGCTCAGTGCTGATGCCCCAAGTTAAAAGTCACAACCATTAACTGTGTTTTCATATACGAGTTTATAAAATGGATGACATAATATTTGTATGCGTGCTTTTAATATTTAAGGAGTGTTAATATTTTGTTAAAGCTGGTAGTTTCACTTTAATGGAATAACAGTGGAAGTTATGTGATGTATTCAGTGTATTTAAGTACAGAGTTTTTCTTGTGGCTATTTGTTCTGATGAAGTCTTATTTTAAGACAAAAGCACTTAACGAATTAAAAATACCTGAGAGTGTACTTCGGGTTGAGTGGAGATGTTCTTCGTTTTCCATTGCTGCAGTCCTTACCATTGGGTATAGTCCGCATCCAGTCGGCCCGAATACCAGAGTATAAGGCTGACGTCGGTCAGGGCGCATTAGACTGACGTCAGTACGTCAGGGTACTAATGCGCATGACCGGCGTCATATCCTCAGTCTTTTTTGCCGCGTGGTCCGATGCAGAAGCAGTTTTGCGAGTGCAGGTTGGCGTTCTGAAATATTTCCGAAACCGGAGTTTCAGACCGAATCAGAGTTGGCTAAGTACCCCGTTGGGGAACATTTTGGTTTTTCTTGCCTCAGTATTTAACCGGATGTCAGAAAAGTGAATAACTGTATTTCTTGTGGGAAACAAATACCTCATAGGGATTACCATACATTGTGTATACCTTGTTTAGGGCCTGAGCACGACGTTGTTGGTTGCCGCTCTTGTGCTAGGTTTAACAAACGCACTATTAAGAGGAGGTTAGACTGTGCCAGATTAGTGTTTGGGAAGCGTTGCAATTATAAAATGCCGTCGGATGCTCCGACGCCCGCTTCGTCCAAGAAGCGCAAAGACAAAACAGCGAAGCCTAGGGTTGATGAACCGGCAGTCCCGGACGTCGGTTCTTTAGGAGGCTCAGTGGAGCCAGAGGTTTTGCCAGGAGTTTCTATGGAGTCTCAGGCAGAAACTTTACTGTTACAGGATGTACCCTCTCAGGAGGCAGGCCAGGCTGAGGGGGCTTCTCAGGTAACTATTCTTCCCTCTCTTCCCAAAGTAGTTAGAGCCTCTCCTTCTGTTGCCAAAACTTCTTGTAGAGGTAGGCCAAGTTCAGCTTCAGTAGGGGCTTCTCCTAGCATTTCGGGTTCTGTACCTAAGAAACATATGCTTAAAATGGCAGAAGATTTGATTACTATGATTAGAGGTTCTATGGGCCCTCCTGATAAGAGGCCTAGGGTGGAACCAGAGTTTGACAGTTTTGAACAGGGTTCAGGGGCTTCTGAGTCTTCTGGAAGATTTGCAGGAGTATCCTCATTATTCTGATTCTGCTGTGCATGATCCCACCTCCTGGCTTTCCTCCTGAGGATTTTTCATTTTCAGAGACTCTGCATTCCATGAGGGAGCACTTTAAATGGGAAGGCCAGGATTACTCTGATTCCAGGAAGAGGCTTAGGGAATTCTTGTTTTACCCCAGCATAGGCCCTTAGCTATACCTCCTGTGTTGAATGTAGTGGAAGATGTTTTGCAGAGGCTTCCCTGAACCCTGATTCTTTGCCTCCTGCTCCTGTTAAACCTGATAGGTACTATAGGGTGCCCGAAGCTCATAAGTATTTGTTTAAGAGTCCTAGGGGACCCAGAAACTGTTTCTCAGGGGCCTAAAGGTGTTAAGGCCTCTGTGGTTAAAAATCCTGTTCCCACTGACAAAGAGGCAAGGGCGTTGGATAGGTGGGGTAAGAAAGTGTATACTTCTTCCACTCTAGCCATGAGGCGTTCAATTGTCAGTTTCACATGCTGAAATATCAAAATTATCTCCTTTCACAATTGAAATCTAAGGTGGATGCTTTGGCGGAAGGTATTGATTGTAAAGAATTGCTGGATTTGGTTTATGTGTCTGAACAAGTGGGCAAGCATTCTTTGCAATGTGGTTTTGATGCTGTGCAGGCCTCCTCGAGGGTGGCTGCCACTAGTTCTGTTCTTCGAGGCATGCCTGGTTGAGGGATCAAAATTTGGCTGAGCATGTTAAGACAAGGATTTTGGATGCTCCTTTACAGTCTGATGTGTTGTTTGGTTCACCTGTGGAAGCAGTTTTAAAGAAAATGGAGGACAAAGCTAAGTCTATGCAAACTGTTAAAGATTTTTGCAGGTACAGCCACGCAAGTCTAGTAGAAATTGGCCTGCTACGGGGTGGACATATCCTGCTTATGATTCCCAGTCTAGGGGTAGGTCTAGACGTGGTAGGGGCAGGGCTCAAGGTTCTTTTAGGCCTAGAACAGGAGTTCACCTGCTCAGACTTCTGGTGAGGGCAGGGGTCAGTCCTTTCGTAAACAGACCCAATGACCTGCCTTTTCAGCTGCCAGTAGATTCTCGTCTGGCAGCTCCTTTGGGAGGACGACTGTCTCTTTTCAAAGAAAATTGGGATTTACTTACTCAAGACAGATGGGTGTTGGACATCATTCACCACGGTTACAGATTTTATTTCCATACAATGCACCCTTTCAAAGGCATGCCAGACGTTCCTCCTCCACAAAGAAAAGAGGCTCACAAGCAAGTTTCTCAGTTACTCCAAATGGGGGCCATTCAGCCAGTCCCTGTATCAGAAAGGGGCCTAGGATTTTATTCTCGCATGTTCCTAGTACCAAAGAAGGGGAACACGTGGAGACCGATTTTGGATTTATCTCTCCTCAACACTTATCTGGACATTCCCAAGTTCAAGATGTTGGCGTTACAACAGCTTTTACCCTGCTGGGCAAAGATCACTGGATGGTAACTTTAGATCTCAAGGAAGCTTACCTTCATGTGCCTATCAGGCTAAGTTACAGGAAGTATCTGCGGTTTCGAGCTGGAGATTCTCATTATCAGTTCTCTGCATTGCCCTTTGGCTTATCTACTGCCCAGAGTATTCACAAAGGTTCTGGCTCCAGTGATAGCTTACTTCAGGCTACAAGGAATTCAAATCTATCCTTATTTAGACGACTGCCTGATTCTGGCTCAAGAAAAGGAAGACCTTCTACAGCATCTGGAATATGTTATAGCAGTGCTAAGATGCCTAGGGTATTCTGTGAACGAAATAAAGTCCAGTCTAGTACCCTCTCAAGACATGTGCTTTCTGGGTGTGAGACTGAATACAGCAGCCCAGATGGCCTTTTAACCCCGGACAAACAAAAGAGTCTATCACTTTACTTCCATCAACTATCTCATCAGTCCGTGCTGACTGCAAAGACAGTCCTTCAAGCATTAGGGTTCATGGCATCTTGTATTCTGGTGCTTCCCAATGCCAAACTGCATATGAGGAAGTTACAATGGTATCTCAAAAATGTATGGACACAGCACTGCCAGGATTTAGACACTGTCATTCAAATAATACCTTGCCTTCAAAGAGAATTTTTGTGGTGGGCTCAGGAATGTCACCTAAACAAGGGACTCTCTGTGACCCGGCCAGAGGCGAGTCAGATTTTAACGACAGATGCCTCGGACATTGCTTGGGGAGCTCATCTAAATGGAAAGTGGATACAAGACAAGTGGCCTGCCAGACTACAGCATCTACATATCAACATGAAGGAGATGTTAGCAGTCCAGTTCGCATTACTGGCTTTCAAGGAGTTACTTCTTCCAGGGCAGGTGTTGATTCTAACAGACAACACAACTGTCATGTGGTACATCAACAAACAAGGGGAACACATTCTTATCCTCTATGCAGGCAAGCAATGATTTTATGGGAGACTGCCACGCTTGCACCTAACTCTTCAGGCAAGGTTTCTGCCAGGAGCACAGAACTCCTTAGCAGATGTGTTAAGCAGACAAATCATGGATCCCCACGAGTGGAAACTGGATCTTCATGTATTTCAGAAATTGACAGTGTCATGGGGAACTCCAGACATAGATCTGTTCGCTTCTCCACTAAACCACCAGCTGCCACAGTTTTGCACAAAGGGGTTTCATCACACAGCTTGGAAAGTGGATGCTCTGTCTTTCAGTTGGACAAACCTTCATGTGTATGCCTTTCCACCTCTGCCTCTTCTTCCAAAGGTACTGTTAAAGGTCAGACAGGACAGGCCAAGGATGATTTTGATAGCTCCAGATTGGCCTCGGCAACACTGGTACCCACTACTACGGAGTCTGGTAAAGAAGCCTCCATGGCCTTTACCTTTGATTCCACATCTGTTATTCCAGAAGGACGGTCATCTGCTCCATGTCAAGCTTCACTCTCTTCATCTGACAGCCTGGCATATTCTGTGTTGAAACACAGCAGGTCTCAACTTCCTCAACAAGTTTTAAATGTGATTATGGAAGCTAGAAGACCTAGTACAAGGAAAGTGTCATGAAAAATGGAAGAGATTTTTATTTTGGAGTAAAGCAAAGAATTTGGAGATTTCTGAGCCTAATTTGAGTATGGCTCTTCAATATCTTACTGAGTTACTGGACAAGGGTCTGTCCTTCTCTTCCATTAAGATTCATGCTGCAGCAATCTCAGCTCACTATGATTGTGACCCACCATTGTTTTCGCATCCTTTGTTCAAGCAGTTTCTTAGAGGGGCAAAAAATATAAGACCCCACGTAGAGCTCCTACTCCTGCTTGGGATCTCAATTTTGTGTTGGAAAAACTTACTCTACAACCTTTTGAGCCTCGGCTACTGCTGAATTGAAATATTTGTCATGGAAGACTGCTTTTTTGTTGGCTATTACTTCTGCAAGACGGGTGTCTGAGTTGCAGGCCCTTATGGCAGTCGAGCCCTTTTGATTTTCCATAAGGATAGGGTATCATTACGTACTAATCCTTCCTTTATGCCTAAGGTGGTTTCTAGTGTGGCTTTAAACCAAACTATTCATTTGCCTACTTTTTATGCAGACCCCCAAAATAAAGGGGAAAAGATTTTGCATACTTTAGATGTACACAGGCAATTGCGTTATTACTTAAGCAGGACTAAGGATTTTAGGCAGTCTCAGCAGTTGTTTGTTTCTTTTGCTTTGAGTTCGCAAGGCAAGCCTGTGTCAAAACAAACTATTTCTAGGTGGATTGGCTTTTGCATTGCATTTTGTTATTCCCATCATGGCAAGGAGATTCCAGCTGGGATTAGGCCTCATTCCACTAGGGCTACTGCCACTTCAACAGCATTTCTACGGGGTGGCAACTAAGGATATTTTGGAAGCAGCTACTTGGAGTTCAGTGCATACTTTCTCTAAGCATTATCACCTTCCTATCTACTCTAAGTCTAGGGCTGGTTTTGCCACAGCTGTTTTGCAAGGCATGTTGTCAGCTCCTGCTTCTTTATGATTTGCCAGCCTCCCTTACCTCTGCTTTGGGATTCTACCCAATGGTAAGGACTGCAGCAATGGAAAACGAAGAACATAGTACAGTTTTGTACCTACCATAAATGTAGATGTTCGAGGATTCCATTGCTGCAGTCCAATTTACCCTCCCTCCTTCCTCTCTGTGTTTAGGGGTGGTTGTGTAGGTGAGTTTACATGCTTATATTTTTGTATATATTGTTCATGTTTTGGTGCAGGTATTTTGGGCCTTGTCTTTTTAGGGTCTTCTGACATCTGGGGCAAGAAAAGACTGAGGATATGACGCCGGTCATGCGCATTAGTACCCTGACGTACTGACGTCAGTCTAATGCGCCCTGACCGACGTCAGCCTTATACTCTGGTATTCGGGCCGACTGGATGCGGACTATACCCAATGGTAAGGACTGCAGCAATGGAATCCTCGAACATCTACATTTATGGTAGGTACAAAACTGTACTTTTTTTTTAGCCCATTGATGAACATTATGTGCACATTTACCCTTAACTGGACAACTGCCTTATCCAGAGAAAATCCATCCTAGAACTTCTAACAGCTTTGCAAATGACTTTGGATTGCTTTCAGAGAGTAGGCCTCACTTTCAACCTCCACAAGTTCCATCTTCAGTCTCAGACAAGAATTGTCTTTCTGGGTGCATTGTTAGATTTAGTAAAGCAAAAGGCCTTCCTACCCCCATACAGTTTTTTATTTTTGTTTTCAGAAGAAGGAAAAAAAAATACCTACACAGCATGCTACCAAAACACAGTCTCTGCAATGGAATATCTAAGGGTTTTGGGATACATGGCATCCTGCAATTCTAATGATTCTCCTTGAAAAAACATACACGAGGAAACTCCAATAGTTGCTTAAAAAAAAACCAAAAACACTTGAACAATACTCTCATCCCCTGAAAACATTGGTGCTTCTTCTCCCCTGCTTAAAAAAGGAGCTTCTTTGGTGCAAATACACCATTATGTAGAGTCCAGAGGCAAATTTATCTTTGCAGAGATGGACAAGACCGTCATCACAGGCAAATCAGAGGTAGCCTGGGGGAGTGCACTTAGGTTGCCTGAAGATGCAGAGTATCTGGACCTGAGAGTAAAGGAAACATTGCATAAACCAGGAGTTGCTGGCTATGTTGCTACCAATGACAGGTTGCTCTGAAAGGTTTTCAGCAGGAGCACTGCAGATTTAGACAGATTTATTTTTTTATTATTTTACATTTGTTAACCAGGAAAGTCCAACTTGGAACAAGCCAGTTTTCAGCAGAGGCCCGGGGAGAAACGCTCCAGATGCATGTCTTTGTAATGTGGGAGAAAACCGGAGCACCCAGATGAAACCCACACGAACGCAGGGAGGACGTGCAGACTCAACACAGAAGGCAACCCAAACGAGAATCAAACCAGAGAACCTCTTGCCATGAGGTGACACTACCACTGCGCCGCCGATATCACCGCAGTCATGTGGTGCATAATGTTCGGCAATAAAACATGGACAAATGTGAATAAAACTCAGTAAGGAATATTTTAAAAGACTTGCATTGATCCTGAAAACAGCGTTGACATCTGGGAACAAAGTTCAAGCTATAAACCAATTTCATCTTCCTGTCCTAACTTACAGTTTTGGAGTGATTGACTGGCCCTGAAAGGTGTTGGAAAGATTAGACAGGAAAACAAGATGGATGCTTCATGCTCATCAAATGATTTATAAACATTAGTGAATACCAAGATTTTATATATTACCTGTACCAAATGAGGTATGGGCCTCCTTGATATTGATTACATGTATAGATCTGCAATTGTGGGACTGCATGTATATCTACTGACGTTACAAGACCCAACATAGTGAAAGTTTTGAAACGGGAGGAAAATAAATCTAAGCGGACTTCCCTTCTTAGTCTAGCAGAAGCATACTGGCGTGAAGTGGGAATGGAAATCAAACCAGAAAAATCAGGCAGCCACTAAATGTGTCAAAAAAAAAAGAAAGAATAATAAGGTGAAGGATCAGATTAGAAGGCAAGAAATGTGGAAAATGCATAAATATTGCAAGTATAGAAAACTCCTGGAACAACCTCATGTTGATCAGGATTGACCGCAGGAATGGTTAAGGGGCGGCGAATTCAAACCAAAAGATGAAAGGTTAATATTGCCATCCCAAGACAGTGGAATATGTACACGTTGGTGTACAAAGTCCATTGAACATGGTGAAACAGACAAATTTAGGTTTTGTAAAACAGAATTGAAAACAGTCGCACACCTTGTTGCTGGTTGTGACATACTAATGGCAGAAGGACTGCATACTGAAAGGCATAATAATGTGGCAAGACTGTTGCACTGAGGATTGTGCAAACATTACAATAATGAAGTAGCTGAAAAACACTGGAAACATGAGCCACAAAGCATCATAGAAAATGATTAAGTCTACATCATATGGGATCACCCAATACCAGCGGTTCAAAAGATATGTGAGAAAACCAGATGTGATGGTCCACGAAAAGAAGACAAAAGTAGCATTGGTTATTGAAACTGCTACACCCAGTAATTAGTGTCTTGCATACAGAGAGACACAAACTCAAAATATGTAGGCAGAAACGAGAATAATGTGGAAGAAAGATACCCAGTAGGAGCAACGAGTCTTATAAAAAAGAATCTACAGTCATATTTAGAAATCTTATCGATACATGTAACTCGATACATATTGCAGGATGAGTAATTACTGGGCACATTGCTAGTACTGCGAAGAGCACTTCAGGCTAACATCAAAGATTGAAACAATACTAATTTCATGAACCTTAATTATACTTTGACTTAGGAATGGGGTCCATTCCTGTCATGGTATTACAAACCGAAAACATTTTGAAAAATTAAAGAGAAAATATATAAACAAGTAAGGGGGAACTCCATCTTAACCCCCTCTACAGTCTGGCTTATCTTCAGCCACATTTGAATTTACTATATTTTTTTTTTTTTTTTTTTACCTTGTATCGCCGGAATAGTCATCCCTTTTTGAACAAAAAGTATTTAAAGTATTTTTTCTTTTTGATCACATTTCCCCTCTTGACATGTTTTATTTAATGGAAGTTATTTCTGTTTCCATCCTTACTGACATGGATCTTGAGTATTCACCTTTGAAGTTTGGTGCATATACATGGTGTGTTCTCTCTCCTTAACTCGTGCTTTGGGAATGTCAGTCCTTCTACTCATTTTTTTCTTCTGGAAGCTTAAGCGGGTAGCTCCCTCCACTCATTCTAGAATGGCTGAAAGTGTAATGTTTATTCTTCCTGACCTGTACTAGTTCCACTAGTTTCAGCTTCATCTCCACCTGTGCGACTTCATATAGTGTAAAGTCTTTCCTTTATTTCCATGTGTGATTTCTGTATATTGATTAAATAATCAGATTACTTATCTAAGGTCGTTTCAGTGTACTTAATCCTTGTATTGTTTAATTTGATGTATTCAAGTATTTCACCAATTTTAAATGCCTTTTAATACATTTCTTTTTTACGAGGAACCAGAAGCCATGCCTTATGTGACTTCTGCTGTCTGCTCTCCTTACTGTAGGTCAATCATGTATATTTTTCTCAGTTTCTTTCCCATGTAGAATAAATCTCTTAGATCAGTCCCCCCTCCTTCACTTTTAACCGTCCTTTCACCCCACATCTTGCATACTTGTCTCACCCCCCCACCAAGAAAAAGTAATTTCTCCTTATTTTTTCTGTTTGTCTAGATCTTTCTTTTTGGCATCTTCTTCTCCTTCTCCCAACTGTTTTTGGGGCTGTTTCAATTATTGCATTTGCTTGGGCTGGAAGAAAGTAAATCGGATGAGGTGCCTTCCATGGTTATGTAATGATAGAGCAGAAGCAGTGGACAAAAACATTATGTAAAAGTGTTTGCTATTTCTCCTATAGTTGCTTATGTTTGTATATGCACGTATATAATTATACACATGTATTTGTTATGTGCATATTTTATGTTCCTTCTGCCGTAGTGGCTGAAGTGTCCTTAGTCCAATCCACCTTCCTAGTAAACAAACAAATATGTTGTAGTGGTGTATATATTCCCTAACATTAACTGTTCTATAAATCTTAATATATTGCATTATCAAAATGTATGAGTATGCTGTCAAACACTCAGACTGGCAAATGCCATCCTATTGCAAAGGTGAACTGTGAAGTTTTCTTCAACAATTGCACAAACAGACCAGCTTCCAGTAAAAGTAGCATCTTACCCACACTTACTGAAGAACGACTTCTATTCTCAAAAATAAAGTTTGTTTTGTTTTGCAGTTACATAAATGATGCCCAGTAAATCAACATCATAGCCATACTTGCTAGCAGAGTATTTACTTTGTAAATTTTGCACTCTTGACGCAGGGTTTCTGTCTTTTATGTATATCAACTCCATGGCCAAAGAAATTTGATTGACGTGAAAGACCTTATCGTTATGCTATAGTTAACAGTATCTGAATCGACTGTAGCATAAAGTGATCAAAATATTCACTTATTAAAAACATTTCTTGACAAAATTAATTTGTGTGTTTGTGTGTGGGTGGTCTTCCACATGGTATTTGAAAGTTTGTTCTGATTGTGACTCCATTTTAGAGCAGCTGTAGGTTTTTATTGAAATGGATAGTTAGTTGCTCATAATACATATTTTTCCTCTCTCAGTCGGCGAGGCTCTGGCCTGGGCAAAAGAGGAGCAGCTGAAGCTCGCCGACAGGAAAAAATGGCAGATCCTGATAACAACCAGGATGGAGGCAACTCTTCAGCTGCACGCACAGATGAATCCTCTCAAGGAGCAGCAGGTAATAAAGTGCAGATGCTTTAGCTTGTTAGCTGTTTTCTCAGTTGAAAAAATGAATTATTCAACCATGTCCAATAATTTTTGTAGTTTACTTGTGTTTTGGCTTTAGTTGCTTAATTCTGTATTATCTACTGTCTGTGATTGCTTCATAAATTTAATGAAATGTGAAGTATTTTTTGTTTTATTTATTTTAATGTATTGCATTAAATCCCAGGTTAAGTACTCTTTCTGAATATTTTGAGAAGTTGACTTGTGTTTGGAACAAATGATCATATCTTAAGATGTTCAAAATATTGATCACCATTTCAGTAGCCTAAGCTGTATTGGTCACCCTTCAAGACTGGCCAGCTACCCAAAACGTAAGGGTGCCTTCCATGCATTCCAACTGTGTAGAGGTTGAGAGGAACTTCATATAAAGACATTTGTAGCACAAATTATCTCAAGAGGTTTTTTATTGCCAAAAAGCACTCTTGTGGCAGGACCTGTGGTTCGTAGTTGTTTACTAAGCTATTGACCACAAATGCCTTTTTAAGCCTAGCCATGCATCCCAAATCTCTGACCAGTTCTGGACGTTATTCATGTTTCACTGTTGCAGCCATTACATTTGGGTAATCTGCTGGCAGGTTGCCCTCAGTCAGCCTGATTAACAAAGACTTTGGTCCTGCGTCGGTTGCTATCCTTTCTTCCATGACGTCAGGTCGTCAGGGGTATAAAACATGCAGCCGATGCCATTACATCAGTCTTTCTTGCCGTGCGGTGCCCGAAGCAGAAGCAGTTTGCAAGTGCCAGTCGGCCGACTCCTGAAATTTTCGTTTTCGAGTTTCAGAACCGAAGTCTTCAACTAAAAGCTAAGTAACCCCATTGGGGAAGCTTTTTCTTGCTCCTTACCGATGTCAGTAAAAGTTAATAATTGTATTAGTTGTGGGAAGCAAATACGTCATAAGGATTTTCATTTGTACTGTATTCCTTGCCTAGGCCTTGACCACAATGTGCCTTGCTGTCGGTCTTGTGCTAAATTTAATCAACGCACTATTAAATGTCTGTATATTTTTGCTTCTAAATATTTTGGCTCGAGATTTAACTATCCAGAAATTTCGTTGGTTAGCAATCCGACTACTGGAATACCTAAAAAACGCAAAGAAACAGAGACAGACCGAGGTCCAAAACCGACGAAGGAGCTTCTCCTAAGCCATTCGCCGGTTCGCTGGTACTCAGTGAGGCACTTTCGCAGCCCCCGATACCCGCTACTTTTGATTCGCAATCCTCTACTGAGACCCATTCGAAGTCCGGTATTCCGCAAGATACTTTAAGTATTGAACCCGCTGGTGTCTCTACCTTAGATGGGTCCGGAGCCTCTGAGCAGGGACCAGCTTCTGAGGGTGTTTTCAGCCCTAAATATTTATATGTTAAACCAATGCCATCTTCAAAACTAAGGCCAAAACTACTTGTGTCTAAAAAAACGACGCTTGGGCCACGTGTACAGGCCCCAATGCCTAAAAAAAAAAAAATGATCAAAATGGCTGAGGATTTTATTACCTTGACCAGGGGTACCCATCCCCCTCCTGCTAAGAGGCTTAGGCAAGGCACTGACTATGAATCTTCAGATCAGGTTTCTATTTCTTCTGATTCCTCTTCTGATCAGGAATGATCTGTTCCCACTTGAGTACCCTGATGCAGAAGATTCCATCCCTTCTGCTTCTCCTCCTGAAGATTTTTCTTTTGGAGAAACTTTGCATACCTTAAGGGAGCACTTTCACTGGGAGAGTCAGGATTTCTCAGACTCTAAAAAGAGACTTGGGGATTTTCTTCTTCTTCCTCAGCATAGGCCTTTGGCTATACCTCCTGTTCTAGACATTGTTGTTGATGTTTTCTCAGAATCCAGTATGGCTCCTGATTCCCTGCCTCCGGCTCCTAGTAAGCCAGACAGATATCACAGGGTTCCTGACTCCCACAAATTCCTCTTTAAAAACCCTACTGCTGACCCTGAAACCATTTGTCAGGGTCCCAAGGGCATTAAGGCCTCTACTGCTAAAAATTCTACCCCTTCTTATAGAGATTCCAGGGCGCTGGATAGATGGGGTAAGAAGGTTTACACGTCTGCAACTTTGGCAATCATGGCTTTAAACTGTCAATTTCATATGCTTAAATATCAACAGCATGTCTTGGGTTTACTTAAACAGAAAATTATGTTGATTTCTGACTGTGTGGAAAATTGAGTTGCAGGATTTATTGCATTCAGCTGAACAAGTTGGAAAACGTACTTTGCAATGTGGTTTTGATTCCTTGGAGGCCTCTTGCAGGGCTGCTGTAACTGGATCTGTGATGAGGCTTGCTTGGCTCAAGGAGCAAAATCTGCCTGACCATGTTAAAGCAAAATTGTTGGATGCTCCTTTACAACAGGACAGTCTATTTCGTAATAAGGCTGAAGAATTTTTGAAAAAAATGGAAGATAAGGCTAAATCTATGCAAACTGTGAAAGGTTTCCTACAATTGCAGCCACCCAGGTTCAGTAGGCACTGGCCTACTAAGAACTGGTCCTTTCCAGTACCCACTAGAGCCGCTCAGGTCAAACCCAGACATTCCAAAGGCTCCAGGTTTCAGTCGCAAGGAACATTCAGAACTAAGCAATGGAGTGCCTCCACCTCCAAATTTGGAAGTAAGAAGGCACCTTCCTACTGTAAACAGTCTCAATGACTTTCCACTGCAATCGCCAAGCATTTATCTTTTGGCCGCCCCTTTGGGGGAAAACTGGCACTTCATGCAGGAAACTGACAGCTGATTACCCAGGACAAATGGGTTTTTAAATATAGTATCCAAGGGATACAGAATGATGTCCTTCATGGATGCATCTGCAGTCATAACAAGTGGGTTGTCCTGTCGTCAGGCAGCCCTGCAGTCGGCCGGATTCCAAAGTCCGGGTCCGGCTTCGGCTGATGTCGCACTCCACCCGACGTCATCTCTGTTGGTCTTCGGGTATAAAAGCATCAGCCGACGCCATTTTCCCCAGTCTTTCTTGCCGCGTGGCGCCCGAAGCAGAAGCTGTTCGCAAGTGCCGGTCGGTCGGATCCAGAGATTACTTCTACCGAATACTGACTTCTAAAGCTAAGTACCCCGTTGGGGACTCTTTCTTGCCTCAGCCGATGTCAGAAAAAGTTAACAATTGTTTAACCTGTGGGAAACAAATACCTCATAAAGATTTCCACTCTTACTGTCTGCCTTGTTTAGGCCCAGCCCACGACGTAGCAGCCTGTTCGCCTGTGCCTCTTTCAACCGACGAACGCTTAGGCGTCGGTCGGAGTTTGCAGAACAGTTTTTCGGTACTGATTTTATGTACATTATGCCGCCGGATCCTCCGACTACCCAACCTACCAAAAACGCAAAGATAAAGACCGACATTTCGGGTCCGCGGTTTCGCCGAAACCACGGTAAAGCAAACCGCGAGTGTCTCTGTTTCGGCCGAAACCGAGAAAACTGATCTAAGTACAGCTGAACCTATTCTTACAACTGAGGCCCCTGCTACAACTCTTGAATCGACCTCAGAAATTTTACCCACTACGGTGGTTGACTTATCAGACACCATCCCCTTGGATGTCTCTACCCCAGCACGTGGTGCTGCTAGGCCTCCAGCAGCCATGTCCATTAAGGCCTTCGCCAGGGCTAAAGCAGCCAAGACTACTAAATCAGTGCCTGTTAAACCCCCACATCCAGGCCCTCTTCTAGTTCTCAAATGCTTTCTTTGGCAGAAGATTTAATTTCTTTAATTAGAGGATCTCAACCTCACCCAGACAGGGCCTCTCAGCCCCCAGAGAAGAGACCTAGGGCAGAGCCCCCTGAGCCAGTGTCTTCTGATGATTCTGCTGATGAATCAGACATAACTGACCAGCCAGAGGCTCCTTCTCCAATTTTGAAGATTCTGATGCTGAAGAATCCATTCCAGCTGCTTCCCCACCAGAAGAATTCTCCTTTGGGGAAACCTTGCATGCCATGCGAGAACAGTTCCAATGGCAGCAACAGGATTTTTCAGACTCCAGAAAAGACTTAGGACCTTTCTGCACCTCCCACAGCACAGGCCCTTAGCTATACCTCCTGTTCTCTCTGTGGTGGATGATGCTTTCAATGATGTTTGCTCCTCCAGATTCTTTACCCCAGCCCCTGCCAAACCAGACAGATTTTACAGGGTGCCAGATACTCATCACCACCTTTACAAGGCCCCACTTGCAGACCCAGAAACTATATCCCAGGGTCCCAAGGCAGTAGCGACCACAGCTAAAACCCTATTCCTTCTGAAAGGGAAGCAAGGTCATTAGACAGATGGGGTAAAAGGTCTACACTTCAGCTACTCTTTCAGCTAGAGCTTTAAACTGTCAGTTTCACATGATACAATACCAAGAGTTTATGCTTGATCAGTTAACTAAAAACTAACCACTGATGAATCTCTTGATAAGAAATATGTATTAGAGATGGTAAATAACATACAACAGGTTAGCAACCATTCCTTAAAATGTGGCTATGATGCACTGGAGGCTTCATTTAGATCAGCCATGACAGGCACAGTGATAAGAAGGCATGCATGGCTAAAGGAACAAGCTTTACCGGATCATGTTAAAGCTAAGTTGCTAGATGCTCCTATGGACAAGACAAGTTTGTTTGGTACACCTGCCCAGCAGGTTATGAAGAAAATGGAAGAAAAGGCAAAATCTGTTCAAACTGTTAAAGATTTCTTGCAGGTTCAACCCCCAAGGTTTAGCAGGAACTGGCCTGCCAAAAATTGGTCCTTTCCTGACTCCACAAAATTACAAAGGGGCAGGAATAGACGTTCCAGAGGCAGAAACCAATCCAGAGGAGGTGCCTACAGAGGACGACAGTGGCAAGATAACAACAGAGGCACAGACACAGCCACTGCCACTACATCAGCACAACCACAGTGACTTAATCCTAAATCCGCCTACCAGGGAACAAATAGCAGCCCCTCTAGGCGGAAAGTTAACCTTATTTTCAAAGAACTGGCACTACATAACAAAAGACAAGTGGATTTTACAAACCATAGATCAAGGTTACCGGTTTCACTTCCACACTTTACCAGTCAAAAGAGGAATGCCAAATCTACCTCCAAATCAAAAACAGAGGCTCTACGCCAGATAATGGAGTTAGCAAACATGAGAGCTGTGGAAAGAGTGCCAACAGCAGAACAAGGAAAGGGGTTCTATTCCAGACTATTCCTAGTTCCAAGAAAGGAAAAAGTTGGAGACCAATTCTCGACCTGTCCACCTTAAATACATACATCATTGTCCCAAAATTCAAAATGCTGACCCTACAGCAACTTCTTCCCATGCTGGGAAAGGAGTCTTGGCTGGTAACTCTAGATCTCAAGGAGGCATACCTGCACGTCCCCATTCGACCAATCTGCAGAAGATACCTCAGATTTCTTGCAGGATCAGAGCACTATCAATTCTCAGCATTGCCCTTTGGCTTATCTACTGCGCCCAGAGTATTCACAAAATGCCTGGTATCAGTGATCGCCCATTGCAGACTACAGGGAATTCAAATTTACCCATACCTGGACGACTGCCTGCTACAAGGGGACAACAAAAGCAAGCTGACAACAGATTTACAAAGGGTCATTTACTTGCTACAAGGACTGGGATACACAGTCAATTTACAAAAGTCAAGGCTGATACCATCCCAAACAAGGACATTCTTGGGCTGAATTGGACACAGTACAACAAATGGCAAACCTGACTACAGAAAAACAAATAGAACTTCCTCTTTACTTCTTGGCACTAACAAAACTGAACAAGTTAACAGCAAGAAAAGTTCTGCAGGCCTTGGGCTTCATGGCATCATGCATAATCTTGGTCCCATTTGCCAGACTACATATGAGGAAACTACAGTGGTACCTAAAGAATTTATGGTCCCAACACAGACACAGTCTAGAAACAGAAATCCCACTAATTCCATGCTTAAAACAGGAGTTCCTATGGTGGGCTCAGGCATGCCAGTCAAACCCAGGCCTACCCTTTCGCAGATGTCAACCAAGCCAGACCATCACAACAGACGCTTCAGACCTAGGATGGGGCCCACATGCTGGACAAATGCGCAAGGATTGTGGACACAGGATCAACTTCACCTGCACATCAATCTAAAAGAAATGCTGGCAGTAAAACTGGCAATCCAAAAGTTCAAACCATTCCTCAAAGAGGGCCAGTTGATGATAAGGACAGACAACACCACAGTCATGTGGTACATCAACAAACAGGGAGGCACTCATTCATACCCCTATGCAGAATGACCTTGGAGCTGTGGACCCTGGCACTCAGCTACAACATTCAGTTACAGGCAATATTTGTACCGGGAAAGACAATACTCTAGCAGACATATTAAGCAGAACCACTTCGATGCCCACGAATGGAAGCTGCACCCGGACATCTTCAAGACCATCTCAAAGAAATGGGGAATGCCACAGATAGACCTATTCGCATCACCTCTCAATCACCAGCTCAAAAATTCTGCACAAGGACATTCCACCCACTAGCATGGAAAGTGGACTCACTCTCCTTCAACTGGAAAGGCCTAACAGCATATGCATTCCCACCTCTTCCTTTGATACACAAGGTACTACTAAAAATCAAGGAAGAATGCCCAAGGATAATCCTGATAGCTCCAAACTGGCCAAGACAACACTGGTACCCACTACTGAAGAGCATGTCTCGAACAATATGTGGCCAATACCCTGATGCCTTTGATGTTAACTCAGAACAACTACAGCATCATACATCCAAACCTAAAACGCTGCAACTGACTGCATGGAACATCACATAGCAGCAGCTAATCCAGAACTTTCCCAAAGAGTTAAAGACATTATTCTTGAAGCACGCAGACCTTCAACAAGAAGGAACTATGCTGGAAAATGGAAAAGGTTTGTCATTTGGAGTACGGAAAGAGGAAAAGATGTGTCAAACATAGATATGCCTAACATTCTGGAGTATCTGGCGAACTTCTTCATTCAGGCCTGTCCTACTCCTCCATCAAGATACATGCATCAGCTATTTCAGCAGAATACAGCTTTGATCCACCTGTTTTTTCACCCTTTGCTCAGGCAGTTCCTCAGAGGAATCAAGAATGTAAAACCTCCAAGGAAACCACCATTACCAGCTTGGGATTTAAACTTTGTGCTAGAAAAGTTGACACTATCACCCTTTGAACCAGCAGCAACAGCAGACCTACAACACCTGTCATGGAAAACTGCTTTCCTACTGGCAATTACTTCAGCAAGGAGGGTTTCAGAACTACAGGCCTTAATGGCAGTGCAACCCTTACTAATCTTCCACCAAGATAGAGTGTCCATGAGGACTAATCCTACATTTATGCCCAAGGTGGTATCCAGAGTATCTTTAAACCAGGCAATCCACCTACCTACCTTCTTTCCCAACCCACAACACAGAGTGGAAAGAATACTGCATACCTTGGATGTACATAGACAGCTACGCTACTACTTGGACAGAACAAAAAATAGCAGAAAGACTGACCAACTTTTTGTAGCCTATGCAACAGGAAGGGAAGGAAAAGCTATTTCCAAACAGACAGTCTCCAAATGGATAGGAAATTGCATACGATACTGTTACTCCTTCCATGGAAAACCAATTCCACAGAACATAAGACCTCATTCTACAAGGGCAACAGCCACTACCACAGCCTTCTTACGAGGAGTGGCAACCAAAGACATTATTGAGGCGGCTACTTGGACCTCCGTGCATACATTTGCCAAGCATTATAATTTGCCTCTATATTCCAGATCCCGAGCAGGGTTTGCCACTGCTGTACTGCAAGGGATCCTAAACACACCATAATCTACTTTTATCCTCCTCCTCTAGTTGGCTATGGTATTCTACCCACTTGTTATGACTGCAGATGCATCCATGAAGGACATAGTACAGTTTTGTACCTACCATAAATGTAGATGTCCGAACTGGATAGCATCTGCAGTCAGGATTACCTCCCTCCTTCCCCTCTGTGGTACTCCTAGGGTGTTTACCCTCCTAATAGCTAGCTGTTGGGGGGGAGTCTTTTATGGTGTATTTGTTTGTATATATGTACATATATGCTTATTGTTGTGTTTACCTCTATCTATTTGGAAACATTGGCATCTATCCAAATTTTAGCCTGCAAGAGGGCTACTGGCATCTGGGGCAAGAAACACTGAGGAAAATGGCGCCGGCTGATGCTTTTATACCAAGACCAACAGAGATGACGCCGGGTGGAGTGCGACATCAGCCAAGCCGGACCCGGACTTTGGAATCCGGCCGACTGCAGGGCTGCCTGACGACAGGACAACCCACTTGTTATGACTGCAGATGCTATCCAGTTCGGACATCTACATTTATGGTAGGTACAAAACTGTACTTTCTTCATCTCACATTGCTGCAGTCCTTACATATGGGTAGTCCGCTGTCCTCGGTCGGCCCGAATACCAAAGTATTAGGCTGACGTCGGTCAAGGCGCTTAAAACTGACATCAGGACGTCAGGGTATAAAAGCGCATGACCGACGTCATTTCCTCAGTCTTTTTTGCCGCATGGTCCGATGCAGAAGCAGCGTTGCAAGTGCCGGGCGTTCTGAAATTTTTCAATTCGGAGTTACAGACGGAATCCAAGTTGGCAAAGTACCCGCTAGATTATTTTGTTTTTTCTTGCCTCAGTGTTTTACCGGATGTCAGAAAAAGTGAATAACTGTATTTCTTGTGGGAAACAGATACCGCATAGGGATTATCATTCTTTGTGTATTCCTTGTTTGGGGCCTGAGCACGACGTTGTTGGGTGTCGCTTTTGTGCTAGGTTCAATAAACGCACTATTAAGCGAAGGTTAGATTGTGCTAGGCTGGTCTTTGGGAAGCGGTGCAATTATAATATGCCGTCGGATTCTCCGGCGCCCGCTTCATGTAAGAAGCGCAAAGACAAAGCAGTTAAACCCAGGCAAGATGAATTGTCCGTTCCGGACGCCGGTTCTTTAGAGGCTTCAGTGGAACCGGTGGTTCCGACGGAGACTTCTCTGGAGTCTCGGGGGGAGACTTTAATTTTGCAGGAGGTGGTCTCTCAGGAGGCAGGTCAGGCTGAAGGGGCTTCTCAAGTTACTGTACTCCCCTCCCTTCCTAGGGTGGTTAGGCCTTCTCCTTCTGTTTCCAAGGCTTCTCCCAGAGGCAGGCCAGTTTCAGCTTCTGTTGGTGTCTCTCCTAGTTCAGCAGGGTCTGTGCCTAAGAAGCACATGCTTAAAATGGCAGAAGATTTAATTACTCTGATTAGAGGTTCTATGCCCCCTCCTGTTAAGAGGCCTAGGGTGGAGCCAGAGTTGGGAAGTTTTGAGCAGGCTTCGGATCTTTCAGAGTCTTCAGCTGAAGACTTGCAGGAGTACTCTCCTTATTCTGATTCTGATGCAGATAATTCCACTCCTTCTGCTTCTCCTCCAGAGGATTTTTCTTTTTCAGAGAGACTTCATTTTATGAGGGAACATTTTAAGTGGGAAGGTCAGGACTTCTCTGATTCTAGGAAAAGGCTTAGGGAGTTTTTGCTGTTACCCCAGCATAGGCCCTTGGCTATACCCCCTGTTCTGGATGTTGTGGAAGATGTGTTTGCAGAGGCTTCACTTAATCCTGATTCTCTGCCTCCTGCTCCTGTTAAACCGGATAGGTATTACAGGGTGCCTGAGGCTCATAAATATCTTTATAAGAGTCCTAGGGCGGACCCAGAAACTATTAGTCAGGGACCTAAGGGTGTCAAGGGCTCTGTTGTAAAAAATCCGGTTCCTCTAGATAAAGAAGCCAGAGCTTTGGATAGATGGGGAAAGAAGGTCTATACATCTTCTACCTTAGCTATGAGGGCTTTGAATTGCCAGTTTCATATGTTGAAATATCAAAACTTTCTTCTTTCTCAATTGAAGTCTAAGGTGGATGCTCTGGCGGAAGGCATTGAGTGTAAAGAATTGCAAGATTTGGTGCATGTCTCTGAACAGGTGGGTAAGCATTCATTACAGTGTGGTTTTGATGCTGTGCAGGCCTCGCCTAGGGTGGCTGCCACTGGCTCAGTTCTTCGCAGGCACGCCTGGTTGAAGGATCAGAATTTATCTGACCATGTTAAGACAAGGATTTTGGATGCTCATTTGCAGTCTGATGTGTTGTTTGGTTCACCTGTGGAGTCAGTCTTGAAGAAAATGGAAGACAAGGCTAAGTCTATGCAGGCTGTTAAAGATTTTTGCAAGTTCAGCCTCCAAGTTTAGTAGGAATTGGCCTGCTAAGGGGTGGACGTATCCTTCTTATGATTCTCAGTCTAGGGGTAGATCTAGACGTGGTAGGGGCAGAGCTCAGAGTTCTTTCAGGCCTAGAACAGGGAGTTCACCTGCACAATCTTCGGTGAGGGCAGGGGCCAGTCCTTTCGTAAACAGGCCCAATGACCTACTTTTCAGCTGCCAGATCCTTCTTGCCTGGCAGCACCTTTGGGAGGAAGGTTAGCACTCTTCAAGGAAAATTGGATGTTGATTACCCAAGACAAATGGGTATTGGATATCATACACCAGGGTTACAAGTTTTATTTCCATACCTTGCCTCCTTTCAAAGGCATGCCGGACGTTCCTCCTCAGCAAAGACTAGAGGCTCAAACAAATTTCTCTACTACTTCAAATAGGGGCCATACAACCGGTCCCTCTGCCAGAAGTGGGCCTAGGATTTTATTCTCGCCTGTTTCTAGTACCAAAGAAAGGAAACACGTGGAGACCAATTTTGGATTTATCCATCCTCAACACATATCTGGACATTCCCAAGTTCAAAATGTTAACGTTACAACAGCTTTTACCTCTGCTGGGCAAAGATCACTGGATGGTGACTCTGTATCTCAAGGAGGCTTACCTTCATGTTCCTATCAGGCCCAGTTGCAGGAAGTATCTGCGTTGTGGGGCTGGGACTTCACATTATCAGTTGTCTGCATTGCCCTTTGCCTTACCTACTGCCCAGAGTGTTCACGAAGGTTCTGGCTCCAGTGGTAGCTTTCTTCAGGCTAAGAGGAATACAGATCTATCCTTATTTGGACGATTGCCTGATACTGGCCCAAGAAAAGGACGAACGTCTTCATCATTTACAGTATGTGATGGCAGTGTTAAGATGCCTGGGGTATTCTGTGAACGAAATAAAGTCCAGTCTAGTACCCTCTCAGGACATGTGCTTTCTGGGTGTGAGACTGAATACAGCATCCCAGATGGCCTTTTTGACCCCGGACAAACAAAAGAATCTTTCTTACTTCCACCAGTTGTCTCATCAGTCCAGGCTGACTGCAAGGACAGTCCTTCAAGCCTTGGGGTTCATGGCATCTTGTATTCTGGTACTTCCCAATGCCAAACTGCATATGAGGAAGCTACAATGGTATCTCAAGAATGTATGGACACAGCACTGCCAAGATTTGGACACTGTCATTCAAATAATACCTTGCATTCAAAAGGAATTTTTGTGGTGGGCTCAGGAATGTCACCTAAACAAGGGACTCTCTGTGACCCGCCAGAGGCTTAGTCAGATTTTAACGACAGATGCCTCAGACAAAGCTTGGGGAGCTCATCTAAATGGAAAATGGGTACAAGACACGTGGCCTGCCAGACTTCAGCATCTACATATCAACTTGAAGGAGATGTTAGCAGTCCAATTTGCATTGATAGCTTTCAAGGATTTACTTCTTCCAGGGCAGGTGTTGATTCAAACAGACAACACAACTGTCATGTGGTACATCAACAAGCAAGGGGAACGATTCTTATCCTCTATGCAGACAAGCAATGATTTTGTGGGAGACTGCTCTCAGTTTACAGCTAAATCTTCAGGCAAGGTTTCTGCCAGGAGCACAGAACTCCTTAGCAGATGTGTTGAGCAGACAAATTATGGATCCCCACGAGTGGAAATTGGATCCTCATGTATTCCAGAGGTTGACAGTGTTATGGGGAACTCCAGACATAGATCTGTTCGCTTCTCCACTAAATTACCAGCTGCCAAAGTTTTGCACAAAAAGGTTTCATCCTCAGCTTGGAAAGTGGATGCTCTCTCATTCAATTGGAGCAATCTTCACGTGTATGCCTTTCCACTTCTGCCTCTCCTCCCAAAGGTACTGCTGAAGGTCGGACAGGACAAGCCAAACATGATTTTAATAGCTCCAGATTGGCCTCGACAGCACTGGTACCCATTACTGAGAAGTCTGGTACAGGAGCCTCCATGGCCTTTGCCTTCGATTCCTCACCTGCTGTCTCAGGAGAACAGTCATTTACTCAATGTCAAACTTCATTCTCTACATCTGACAGCCTGGCATATTCTGTTTTAAACCCTGGAGGGTCTCAGCTTCCACAACAAGTTTTGAATGTTATTTTGGAGGCCAGAAGGCCTAGTACAAGGAAAGTTTACGCAGATAAATGGAGGAGATTTTTATTTTGGAGTACAGCAAAGGACTTTGATGTTTCTAAACCTAATTTAAGTGTTAGCTTCAATACCTTACTGAGTTATTGGACAAAGGTTTGTCCTTCTCCTCTATAAAGGTTCATGCTGCAGCAATTTCTGCTCACTGACTGTGACCCACCATTATTTTCTCAGCCTTTGTTTAAGCAATTCCTTAGAGGGGCAAAGAATATAAGACCCCCACGTAGAGCTCCTACTCCTGCTTGGGATCTCAATTTTGTGTTGGAGAAACTCACTCTACAACCTTTTGAGCCTGCAGCATCGGCAGAGTTGAAATATTTATCTTGGAAGACTGCTTTTTGTTGGCCATTACCTCTGCTAGAAGGGTTTCTGAATTACAGGCCCTTATGGCAGTTGAGCCTTTCTTAATTTTCCACAAGGATAGGGTGTCTTTATGCATTAACCCTTCTTTTGCCTAAAGTGGTTTCTAGTGTGGCTTTAAACCAAACTATTCATTTGCCTACTTTTTATGCAAACCCCCAAAATAAAGGGAAAGGATTTTGCACACTTTGGATATACACAGACAGTTGCGATATTATTTGAGCAGAACTAAAGGGTTCAGGCAGTCTCAGCAGTTGTTTGTTTCTTTTGCTTTGGGTTCTCAGGGCAAACCTGTTTCAAAACAAACTATTTCTAAGTGGATTGGTTTTGTATTGCTTTCTGTTATTCCCATCATGGTAAGGAGATTCCAGCTGGGATTAGGCCTCATTCCACTAGGGCTACTGCCACTTCTACAGCTTTTTTAAGGGGGGTGGCTACTAAAGATATTTTGGAAGCAGCTACTTGGAGTTCAGTGCATACTTTCTCTAAGCATTACCACCTTCCACTTTACTCTAAATCTAGGGCTGGATTTGCAACTGCAATTTTACAAGGCATGTTGGCAGCTCCTAATGCTTTATAGTTTTGCCATTCTCCCTTACCTCTGCTTTGGGATTCTACCCATATGTAAGGACTGCAGCAATGTGAGATGAAGAACATAGTACAGTTTTGTACCTACCATAAATGTAGATGTTCGAAGATCCACATTGCTGCAGTCCAATTTACCCTCCCTCCTTCCCCTTTGTTGTTGAAGGTGGTGGTGTGGTTTGTGTTGTACATATTGTAAATATGGTTAGTGCACGGGTGGTTGGTTGGGTTTTGCTGGTTTTTGGCTTTGGCCTTTCTTGTTAGGGCCTTCTGACATCTGGGGCAAGAAAAGACTGAGGAAATTACGTCGGTCATGCGCTTTTATACCCTGACGTCCTGATGTCAGTTTTAAGCGCCTTGACCGACGTCAGCCTAATACTTTGGTATTCGGGCCGACCGAGGACAGCGGACTACCCATATGTAAGGACTGCAGCAATGTGGATCTTCGAACATCTACATTTATGGTAGGTACAAAACTGTACTTTTCATTTCCACACATTGCCAATCCCAAACGGATGGCCAGATCTGCCTCCAAATCAGTGGGCAGAGGCCCAGAAACAAGTTATGTCCCTCATGAATATGGGGGCTTTTCAACCAGTACCAGAAAAAGAAAAGGGACAAGGTTTTTATTCAAGACTTTTCCTGGTACCCAGAAAAGACAAATCATGGCGTCCAATTCTGGACTTATCCATTCTAAATACATTTCTGGACGTTCCAAAATTCAAGATGCTGACTTTCCAACAGTTACTACCTATGATAGGCAAGGATGCCTGGTTGATAACTCTAGACCTAAAAGAGGCTTTACCTGCATATCCCAATCAGGGAATCTTGCAGAAGATAGCTCCGCTTCAAAGCAGGCTATTTGCATTACCAGTTCTCTGCACTGCCCTTTGTGAAGACCCTGGGCGCAGTAGTTAAGTCAAAGTGCCTGGCACCAGTAATTGCATTTTGCAGGCAAAGAAATATTCAAATTTATCCATACCTGGAAGATTGTCTAATTCAGGCAGAAAACAAGGACACTCTTCTAAAACATCTGGCATTTGTAAAAAGACTTCTAACTTGCCTAGGGTACACCATAAATGAAAAGAAATCACAACTGGTACCCTTCCAAATAATTACATTCCTGGGTGCAGGCTTGAATATAACTGCCCAGATGACTTACATTATGCCATTAAAACAAATTCAATTGATGACTTGCTTCAAACAGGTGGCCACAAAAACCCAGCTATTTGCAAGACAAATTCTGCAGGCCTTGGGGTTCATGGCCTCTTGCATTCTTCTAATTCCATATGCAAGACTGCATATGAGGAAACTTCAGTGGTACCTAAAAAGCTTATGGAGTCAACATTGTCACAGCCTGGGAACAATGATTCCTATCATTCCTTGCCTGCAACTAGAGATGTTCATCATGTTTCACTGTTGCAGTCATTACACTTGGGTTATCCTGCTGGCAGGCTACCCGCAGTCTGCCTGAATTCCAAAGTCCTGGTCTAGCATCGGTTGCTGTCTCTTCTTCCTTGACATCAGTGCGCCAGGGGTATATAAGATGAAGCCAACGCCATTTTCTTCAGTCTTTCTTGCCACGCGGTGCCCGAAGCAAAAGCAGTTTGCAAGTGCCGGTCGGCCGACTCTTGAGATTTTCGAATTTGAATTTCAGATCCGAAGTCTTCAATAAAGCCAAGTACCCCATTGGGGAAACTTTTTCTTGCTCCAGTCAGATGTCAGTAAAAGTTAACAATTGTATTTCTTGTGGCAAGCAAATACCTCATAAGGATTTTCATTCTTGCTGTATTCCTTGCCTAGGCCCTGACCACAACGTTGCTAGTTGTCTGTTTTGTGCTAGATTCAACAACGCACTATTAAGCATCGGTTCGATTTTGCTTTTCATTACTTTGGCCGAAGGTTTAACTGTATAATGCCGTCGGAGCAACCGACGACCGGAGTCCATAAAAAGCGCACGGAGAAAGAAAGACAGGCATCCGAGGTCCAAAACTGACGAAGCCTCTTCTAGGCCAGTCGCCGGTTCACCGGTTTTCAGTGAGGTGCTTTCGCAGCTCCTGACACCCACTACCTCAGAGCCACAGGCTGCCTCCGACTCCCACGTGGAGACAGCTAGGCCTCTGGAAACTCAAGGTATTGGGCCTATGGAAACAGTTCCCTCAGATGGGTCCGGAGCCGCTGAGCAGGCATCTGCTTCTGAGGGTGTTTTCAGAGTACAGCAAAGGACTTTGATGTTTCTAAACCTAATTTAAGTGTTAGCTTCAATACCTTACTGAGTTATTGGACAAAGGTTTGTCCTTCTCCTCTATAAAGGTTCATGCTGCAGCAATTTCTGCTCACTGACTGTGACCCACCATTATTTTCTCAGCCTTTGTTTAAGCAATTCCTTAGAGGGGCAAAGAATATAAGACCCCCACGTAGAGCTCCTACTCCTGCTTGGGATCTCAATTTTGTGTTGGAGAAACTCACTCTACAACCTTTTGAGCCTGCAGCATCGGCAGAGTTGAAATATTTATCTTGGAAGACTGCTTTTTTGTTGGCCATTACCTCTGCGAGAAGGGTTTCTGAATTACAGGCCCTTATGGCAGTTGAGCCTTTCTTAATTTTCCACAAGGATAGGGTGTCTTTAGTACTAACCCTTCTTTTTGCCTAAAGTGGTTTCTAGTGTGGCTTTAAACCAAACTATTCATTTGCCTACTTTCTATGCAAATTCCCAAAATAAAGGGAAAGGATTTTGCACACTTTGGATATACACAGACAGTTGCGATATTATTTGAGCAGAACTAAAGGGTTCAGGCAGTCTCAGCAGTTGTTTGTTTCTTTTGCTTTGGGTTCTCAGGGCAAACCTGTTTCAAAACAAACTATTTCTAAGTGGATTGGTTTTGTATTGCTTTCTGTTATTCCCATCATGGTAAGGAGATTCCAGCTGGGATTAGGCCTCATTCCACTAGGGCTACTGCCACTTCTACAGCTTTTAAGGGGTGGCTACTAAAGATATTTTGGAAGCAGCTACTTGGAGTTCAGTGCATACTTTCTCTAAGCATTACCACCTTCCACTTTACTCTAAATCTAGGGCTGGATTTGCAACTGCAATTTTACAAGGCATGTTGGCAGCTCCTAATGCTTTATAGTTTTGCCATTCTCCCTTACCTCTGCTTTGGGATTCTACCCATATGTAAGGACTGCAGCAATGTGAGATGAAGAACATAGTACAGTTTTGTACCTACCATAAATGTAGATGTTGAAGATCCACATTGCTGCAGTCAATTCTCCCTCCTTCCCTTTGTTGTTGAAGGTGGTGGTGTGGTTTGTGTTGTACATATTGTAAATATGGTTAGTGCACGGGTGGTTGGTTGGGTTTTGCTGGTTTTGGCTTTGGCCTTTCTTGTTAGGGCCTTCTGACATCTGGGGCAAGAAAAGACTGAGGAAATTACGTCGGTCATGCGCTTTTATACCCTGACGTCCTGATGTCAGTTTTAAGCGCCTTGACCGACGTCAGCCTAATACTTTGGTATTCGGGCCGACCGAGGACAGCGGACTACCCATATGTAAGGACTGCAGCAATGTGGATCTTCGAACATCTACATTTATGGTAGGTACAAAACTGTACTTTTCATTTCCACACATTGCCAATCCCAAACGGATGGCCAGATCTGCCTCCAAATCAGTGGGCAGAGGCCCAGAAACAAGTTATGTCCCTCATGAATATGGGGGCTTTTCAACCAGTACCAGAAAAAGAAAAGGGACAAGGTTTTTATTCAAGACTTTTCCTGGTACCCAGAAAAGACAAATCATGGCGTCCAATTCTGGACTTATCCATTCTAAATACATTTCTGGACGTTCCAAAATTCAAGATGCTGACTTTCCAACAGTTACTACCTATGATAGGCAAGGATGCCTGGTTGATAACTCTAGACCTAAAAGAGGCTTTACCTGCATATCCCAATCAGGGAATCTTGCAGAAGATAGCTCGCTTCAAAGCAGGCTATTTGCATTACCAGTTCTCTGCACTGCCCTTTGTGAAGACCCTGGGCGCAGTAGTTAAGTCAAAGTGCCTGGCACCAGTAATTGCATTTTGCAGGCAAAGAAATATTCAAATTTATCCATACCTGGAAGATTGTCTAATTCAGGCAGAAAACAAGGACACTCTTCTAAAACATCTGGCATTTGTAAAAAGACTTCTAACTTGCCTAGGGTACACCATAAATGAAAAGAAATCACAACTGGTACCCTTCCAAATAATTACATTCCTGGGTGCAGGCTTGAATATAACTGCCCAGATGACTTACATTATGCCATTAAAACAAATTCAATTGATGACTTGCTTCAAACAGGTGGCCACAAAAACCCAGCTATTTGCAAGACAAATTCTGCAGGCCTTGGGGTTCATGGCCTCTTGCATTCTTCTAATTCCATATGCAAGACTGCATATGAGGAAACTTCAGTGGTACCTAAAAAGCTTATGGAGTCAACATTGTCACAGCCTGGGAACAATGATTCCTATCATTCCTTGCCTGCAACTAGAGATGTTCATCATGTTTCACTGTTGCAGTCATTACACTTGGGTTATCCTGCTGGCAGGCTACCCGCAGTCTGCCTGAATTCCAAAGTCCTGGTCTAGCATCGGTTGCTGTCTCTTCTTCCTTGACATCAGTGCGCCAGGGGTATATAAGATGAAATAGCGCCATTTTCTTCAGTCTTTCTTGCCACGCGGTGCCGAAGCAAAAGCAGTTTGCAAGTGCGGTCGGCCGACTCTTGAGATTTTCGAATTTGAATTTCAGATCGAAGTCTTCAATAAAGCCAAGTACCCCATTGGGAAACTTTTCTTGCTCCAGTCAGATGTCAGTAAAGTTAACAATTGTATTTCTTGTGGCAAGCAAATACCTCATAAGGATTTTCATTCTTGCTGTATTCCTTGCCTAGGCCCTGACCACAAGCGTTGCTAGTTGTCTGTTTTGTGCTAGATTCAACAGCACTATTAAGCATCGGTTGATTTTGCTTTTCATTACTTTGGCGAAGGTTTAACTGTATAATGCCGTCGGAGCAACCGGCGACCGGAGTCCATAAAAGCGCCGCGGAGAAAGAAAGACAGGCATCCGAGGTCCAAAACTGACGAAGCCTCTTCTAGGCCAGTCGCCGGTTCACCGGTTTTCAGTGAGGTGCTTTCGCAGCTCCTGACACCCACTACCTCAGAGCCACAGGCTGCCTCCGACTCCCACGTGGAGACAGCTAGGCCTCTGGAAACTCAAGGTATTGGGCCTATGGAAACAGTTCCCTCAGATGGGTCCGGAGCCGCTGAGCAGGCATCTGCTTCTGAGGGTGTTTTCAGACCTACACAGCTTACTGTCAAGACCTCTTCAGCAGCCAAGGTAAAGTCTAAAACACCTTTAAAGACAAAGAAACAAGTACAACGTTCTCCTGGACTGTCATCCATGCCAAAGAAACAGATGCTGAAAATGGCCGAGGACCTAATTACTTTGATCAGGGGCTCCCATCCCCCTCCTGATAAAAGGCCTAGGCAAGACACTGACTATGACTCCTCTGACCAGGTTTATATTTCTTCCGATTCCTCTTCAGAACAGGGATATTCTCTTCCTCACTATGATGACTCTGATGCTGAAGAATCTGTCCCTTCAGCCTCTCTTCCTGAGGACTACTCTTTTGGGGAAACCATGCACACCATGAGGGAACATTTCCATTGTGATAGCCAGGATTATTCAGAATCCAAGAAAAGGCTCAGAGACTTTTTTATTGCCTCAGTACAGCCCTCTTGCTATCCCCCCTGTACTAGATATTGTTGATGATGTTTTCTCTGAATCCAGTTTGACTCCTGATTCATTACCCCTTGCACTAGTTAAGCCAGATAGGTACTACAGGGTTCCAGATTCTCATAAATTTCTTTATAAAAACCCTGCTGCTGATCCAGAAACTATTTCTCAGGGTCCCAAAGGGGTCAAGGCTTCCACTGCAAAAAAACCCTGTTCCCTCTGATAGGGATTCTAGAGCACTGGACAGATGGGGGGGGGGGGAGTTTACACCTCTGCTACTTTAGCTGTAAGGGCTTTAAACTGCCAGTTTCACATGCTTAAATATCAACAATACCTAATGTCTTTGCTAAAACAGAAACTGTTTACAAGCTCTGAATATCCTGAGAACAAGGATATGCAGGATTTATTGCATGCAGCTGAACAAGTGGGAAAGCATACTTTGCAATGTGGTTTTGATTCATTAGAGGCGTCTTGCAGAGCCACAGTTAAATGTTCTGTCATTCGAAGGCATGCTTGGTTAAAAGAACAGAGTTTACCTGATCATGTTAAAGCAAAATTATTGGATGCTCCATTACAGCATGATACTTTGTTTTGTGTTAAGGCAGAAGAGGCATTAGAAAATGGAGGATAAAGCAAAATCAATGCAGACAGTAAAGGATTTCTTACAGGTTCAGCCACCTAGATTTAGCAGGAACTGGCCTTCTAAAAATTGGTCCTTTCCAGTGTCAGGCCACAAAGAGGCAGATACAGACGTCCAAGAGGCAGATCTCAGCCCCAAGTTTCATACAGACCTAAACAATGGGGGTGCTTCAGCCCCCAAAGGCAGAGAAGACAAATCACAACCTTATAGGAAACAGTCCCAATGACTTTCCTCTACAAATGCCAAGCACTTACCTTTTGGCAGCACCCTTGGGGGGAAAACTAGCACTTTTCTCACAAAATTGGCACATGATCACCCTGGACAAATGGGTACTGAATATTGTTTCTCAGGGTTGCAGGTTCCACTTTCACTCCCTACCAAGGTCAGAAGGTATGCCAGACTTGCCACAAAATCAATGGGCAGAGGCACAAAAACAAATTTCTGCTCTCATGGGCATGAGGGCTATTCAAAAAGTACCACAGCAAGAACAGGGGCAAGGATTTTACTCAAGACTTTTCTTGGTACCAAGAAAGGACAAAGCCTGGAGACCAGTACTGGACCTGTCTATTTATTCTAAATACTTTCCTGGATGTTCCAAAATTCAAAATGTTGACACTGCAGCAACTTCTACCCATGCTGGGCAAGAAGGCTTGGCTAGTCACTTTAGACCTCAAAGAGGCATACCTGCATGTCCCAATCAGACAATCTTGCAGAAGATACCTCAGATTCATAGCTAGCTCAATGCATTACCAATTCTATGCACTGCCCTTTGGCTTATCTACTGCATCCAGGGTCTTCACAAAATGCCTGGCACTAATAATTACATTTTGCAGACAAAAAGGAATTCAAATGTATCCCTACTTGGACAACTGCCTTATTCAAGCAGAGAGCAAGGACAATCTACTAAACTGGCGTTTGTAAAAAGATTACTAATTTGCATAGGGTACACAGTAAACGAAAAGAAATCAAAACTAGTGCCCTCTCAAGAGATAATATTCCTGGGTGCAAGCTTAAATACAACTGCCCAGATGGCTTATCTCACGCCAGACAAGCAGAGACAACAGACTCATTACTTTCAAATGATGGAAACAAAGACCCAGCTACCTGCAAGAAAAATTCTGCAGGCTTTGGGCTTCATGGCATCCTGCTAATTCCATATGCCAGACTGCATATGAGGAAGCTACAATGGTATCAAAAAGTGTTTGGACTCAACATTGCCACAGCCTGGAAACAATAGTAACTCTTATTCCCTGCCTGCAACAGGAGTTTCGATGGTGGGCACTGGCCTGTCACCACAATAAGGGACAGCCTTTCACTTTACCCACAGCCAGGCAGACATTACCAACAGATGCATCTGATTATGCCTGGGGGGGCACACATGGCAGGAAAATGTATTCAGGGCACGTGGCCCGCGGACCAAATGCATCCTCATATCAATCAAAAAGAGATGCTAGCTGTACAGAATGCCCTGACAGCCTTCAAGGATCTACTACAGCCAGGACAACTATTACTAAAGACGGACAACACTACAGTTATGTGGTACATAAACAAGCAAGGGTGCACACATTCCTACCCTCTCTGCAGGCAAGCCATGACTTTGTGGAACACAGCACTGACCTCTTAAGTACATCTGCAGGCACAATTCCTGCCAGGAAAGAAAAATACTCTGGCAGACAAACTAAGCAGAAACCTCATGGACCCTCACAAGTGGAAACTAGATCCACAGGTCTTCAGCATGATAACAAGGAAATGGGGATGCCCAGACATCTTTTTGCCTCCCCTCACAACTGCCAACTACTGAGATTCTCCACAAGGACTATTCATGGAAAGTGGATGCTCTATCATTCAGCTGGAAAACCCTAACAGTGTATGCCTTTCCTCCACTGCCTCTCCTTCCCAAGGTACTCCTAAAAGTCAGACAAGAGAAGCCAAAAATTATTTTGATTGCCCCAGACTGGCCACGCCAGCACTGGTACCCAATCCTAAAGAGCTTGTCTCATTGCCCAGCCTGGACTTTACCTCAAACTCCTCATCTTCTGACTCAACAAAACAATCAAATCCTGCACAGTCAACTCAGAACCTTAAATCTGGCTGCATGGCAAATAATATAGCCACTCAGAACACACCTCTCTCTTAAGCTTTTATGGGATGTCATTTTGAAAGCCAGGAGGCCCAGCACCAGGAAATCTTATGCAGAAAAATGGAAGAGATTCTGTGCTTGGAACCAGGCATAAGGACTTGAACCACTTGATGTTAAGTTGTCTATCTCACCTTCATTTTTGCTGGTTGGGTTCGGAGCCGATCCTCGGCTCCGACTCGGCCATCTTCAAATGCTCGAGAGCTGTTTACTGGCTCGAGGCCTCCCCATATCCCATGATGCCTGGCACTAGATACCCAGATCTTGTTTGCCGCTTCTGCTGCAAGGTTGTCTTACTGGCTCAGGTTGTATATTTTCCTTGTTTTATATGTTTTTTTGATAAAACCTATTAGGGCTTTAGTGTAGTTTGTTAGTTGTAGTTACAATCTTTCTTAGGATATCTTTGTTGTACCTATATTTTTTTCTTACCTGAATTCCCCTCCCAGTCAGAAATTTCGTTTTAGTTAGTTTTCCCTTCCCCCCTCTCTCTCTTCCTTAGGTAGCTGTTAAAGTTAGAGGCTAATCCTTTTTCCTTAAAAAAAAAAAAAAAAAAAAATTTAGTATTTACCTAGTTCAGTCTCATTTGTTTGTTGGTAGCATAGGATATTTCTTGGCTGTTTTTTTGGGTGTGGTAACTTTGTGTGTGTGATAGTTATTATATCCTAAAATTTTTGTGTATTGTTTGGTGTTCCTTCCTTAGGGTATGTCCAAGGATACCAAGGTGTCCGGATTCAAGAAGTGTGACTGATGCTGTCAGAAGATGTCTCTGACAGATGGTCACACTTCTTGTGTCTGTTGTCTGGGCGCTGTGCACCTGCAGGTCTCTTGTTCAGTTTGCCATGCTTTCAGCCCAAGAGTCCTGCAGGAGCATAGGAATAAGTTAATCCTACAGGGTTTACTTAAGCCCGAGGAGTCACTGGCTAAGGCTCAGCCCGTGAAGTCCTCTAAGCCACCTAAATCTTCGAATCCCAGTCCGGAGCCGTCATTGGGTGAATGTACTCCTCCTGCCTCGGTTCCGGCCGGAGCCGAGGTGTCTGCCTCCCAGTCCGTTCCTTCACGCACTTTGGAGCCGTCGGGGAGTTTAAAGAGATCCAGGTCTCCCTCCCTGGAGTCGATACGCTCGGCTCTGAGGTCTCCTCTGCTCCAGTCGGAGCGCAGTCATCGGTCCTCCCACTCTTCTCGGTCATCAAGGCTTTCAGATCATGACGTGGAGAGAGTGGTCAGTAGGCTGTTGAAATCGCAGGCCCTAGCAAAAATGTTATCAAGCCCCCCTCATCAGGGTTCGGCTCCGTCCATGTCTGCAGTTATTCCTCCCCTGACTCCTCCCTTGAGTTCGGAGCCGGAGTTCGTTGGGGTTCGAGTCGTGGAACCGTCAGCACCGATACCTACTCCGTCATCTGCTCTGATCACTTCCTTGGTACCGTCCTTAGATGGATCTGGGCGCTGAGACTCCCTCGTCGGCTCCGAGTGGGTGAGTGATATCGGACCCTTGTCCAACCCCGTTCTCCCCCTAGGAGCTTCGGCGCAGGTGAGCTCGGCTCCTGCATCGGCTTCGGAGCCTTCCCCCTCGGTGCGGAGAGGGATTCCGATCTCTCCGGAACCGGAGCCTTCTCGGCATCCAAGCAGGGATGCCTTCGAGGTCATGAGGAGTGTGCTGGTCCCTGAGTCAGCCCCACGATCATCCCCATCGGCTTCTCCCCCTATGGTGCCTGCGTCTGCCTGTGCCCCTCCTCCAGACCCCAAGCATGGGGAACCAACGCTCCAGGGCACCCCTTTGGGTGTATCTTCCTCTTCCAAGGCCTCCCCTGATCATTCAGAGGAGCCACCTCGTAAGAGGAAATGCAGGAGGAAGCATGTTGACTCCCCTGCGTTTGTCACATCAGATACCAACTTAGAGGATTCGGAAGGGTCCCCGAGATCCCCCTCTGAAGATGTCTCCTTCTCAGACATCCTTGAGATGCTTAGGCAGAGGGGGAACTGGACTACCCTGAGCCCTTCCGAGGATGAGTCTTTATTCCTGGATGCGTTTGGATCCTGACCTTCCACCTCCTGGGTGTCTCCGCCTTTCAACCCACTGATGTCTGTGGTGGCTCGGAAGGCGTGGTCAGCTCCAGGCACAGTGGAACCGACCCCCAGAAGCCCCGCTAAATTTATAACTGCACCACAGGATAAACAGTTTTTGACCAAAGGTGTTCCTGTTGATCCCATGGTGGTAGCGGCGGCCACAAAGAAAGAGTTGGCTGAAACTTCATCTGTCCATCCCCCTAACAAGGAGTCCAGGACGATGGACAGATATGGGAAGAGGATGTTCTCTTCAGCGACTTTTTTCATGAGGTTTCTGAATTATTTGTGCCACTTTACCCATCTTCAAAGGGATCTCCTTAAAGAGCTTGGAGATACTCTCCAAGATCCATCAGCTGAGGGGGCCCAGGCTAAGGCAGCATCCCAGCTGGCGACTCTTAATTCAGTGGTGAACTCCTCCATGAGGCTCATTTCTTATGCAGCCGATGGTGCAAGTAGAGCCGTGGGTACAGGCGTTGACCTAAGGAGGCACGCTTGGATGCGGCTATGTAACTTTGCGGAACCTTTCAGAGCGTCTTTCACCAACACCCCCTTTGATGGTTCCTCTCTTTTTGGATCACAGGTGAAGGACACCCTTACCAGGTGTGAGCAGGAAGGCAAGACTCTGTCTGCCGTGGGAGTCCGTTTTTCCACTCCTTCCAGACCATATCCCAAGGGTCAGAAGAGTGGAAAGATGTGGTTCTGTAAATCCCAGGGGAGCCTTGCCGGACACACGTGGTGAGTTCCCATCCAAGGGCAGAGGAGGGAACAATAACAGACGCCGCCCTCGTGGCAGAGGGGATCCGCAAAACCAGGGCAGCAGAGAATCCTTCTCTGACGAGCCCTTCCAGCATCCCCAAAGGGTTGCCTGGCTGCCCACCTCTGGAGGCAGTCGGGGGAAGATTATTGCTGTACCCAAGAGACTGGCAAGACATAACACGAGACAAATGGGTACAGTCTGTTATATCCGGAGGATACAGAATTCCCTTTGTTCGCACTCCCTTATTGTTAAACAAGTCCCTTCCAGATGTTTCACCCATTCTAAGGGATCAAGCAGTTCAAGAAGTTTCAAAACTGCTAAGAAAAAGGGCCATCCAGCAAGTCCCAGCAGACCAGCAAGGATCTGGAATTTACTCAAGGTTCTTTTTGGTACCAAAAAAGACGTGGGACTGGAGACCCATTCTGGATCTCAGCAGACTAAATAGGTCTGTACAAAGAACGAAGTTTCGGATGGTCACGCTACAGTCCATCTTACCCTTTCTGGGTCAGGACAATTGGATGTGCTCTATAGATCTTCAGGATGCGTACTACCACATAAAAATGGACAGACACTCCAGAAGATTCCTTCGCTTCCAGCTGGGAGCCAGCCATTATCAGTTCTGAGCTGTGCCCTTCGGTCTCACCACAGCCCCCAGGGTGTTGAAATGTATGGCAGTAGTTACCGCTCACCTGAGACAGCAAGGATTCCAGGTGTTTCCATATCTAGACAACTGGCTCTTCACTGTTACCACCAGGCATCACCTTCTGCGAGCCAGAGACTACACTATCCAGACTTGCTCCAGACTAGATATCACAATAAATTTCAAAAAATCTGCATTGTCGCCCTGTCAGTCTATCACTTTTATAGGTTCAAATTTAAATACAAAAGACATGTCAGCCAGCCTTCCACCAGACAGGGTTAGTCATTCGCCAACATGTGCAAGCCTTATTAGGATGTAAAAGAATTCAAGCCAGGTTCGTCCTCCAAACTTTGGGTCTCATTGCAGCAGCGATCATACTCGTTCCTCTAGCTCGTTTTCACATGAGGATTCTCCAGTGGCTTCTTATCACCCAATGGTCCTTCCAGCAGCTTCCCATGTCTCACATGATTATGATCACAGAAGCATGCAAAAAGCTCCTTACGTGATGGATGGTCTCCACATCACTGCCCCAGGGCAGACCATTTGTACTCCCCCCTCCAGTTGCTACAGTGACCACGGGTGCCTCCCTGATCTGGTGGGGGGGCATTATCAGGGCAGAACAGTCCAAGGCACCTGGCAACCTCACGAGTACCATCTGCGTATAAATGTATTGGAGAGGAGGGCCGTGTTTTTAGCGTTGCAAGCTCTTCAGGACTCTCTTCCTACCGGGACCATTGCAATTCAAACGGACAATATGTCAATAGTGTGGTACATCAACAAGCAGGGCGGAACCAGGTCCTACCCCCTATGTCGAGAAGCACTCAAACTCTGGCAATGGGCGATCTCTTCCCAAAGGTTTCTGATCGCAATGCACATCCCTGGGAGATCCAACGTCATAGCAGACAGGCTGAGCAGAGCAATTCTCATGCCTCACGAGTGGTCTCTGAATCAGGTAGTGGCGGACCAAATCTTACGCAAATGGGGCCAACCTTGCTGCGACCTTTTTGCCACCCCCATCAACAGCAAGTGCAGCAATTTCTTCTCTCTCCTTCCACTTCCCAGACATTCCCCCAGAGACGCTCTAGTCCATGATTGGCCTCAGGGACTTCTGTATGCATTCCCTCCCTTTCCCCTAATCCTGAAGCTAATACAGAAAGCTACCATATTGGGCTGCAAAATTATCCTCATTGCTCCGTACTGGCCTCGACAAATATGGTTCCCGTTCCTGCATCATCATCTTCTAGAGCAGCCTTGGACTCTGGACCCAGTTCTAGACCTTCTGATCCATCAATCAGGCGGGCCGCACCAATCCCTGCAATCTCTCCAGTTCACTGCTTGGTTGCTCCACTTACAACTTTAGCCAGGCTTCCTGATATCTCTCCCTCTGCGCGCGAAATTATTTTATCGCACAAGTCTTCGACTAGAAAAACCTACGCTAGTAAGTGGAAACGTTTTTCTTCCTGGGCAGAGGCTAAGAATATAGACCCTTTTTCAGCCCCTGTATACCACATTTTGGAATTTCTTGCGGAACTCTTTCATGCTGGGTCCGCTTCCGCTGCAATTAAAGTTAAGTTAGTTGCAATTTAAAATTTTCACATTGGCCTATCGGAAAATAATATCATGTCTCATAAACTATGTAAAGCCTTTCTCAAAGGGACCACTCTGCTCCCCAGTGAGAGATTCTCCACCTCCATGGGATCTAAATTTGATTCTAGCTTCTCTAATTTTGCCCCCCTTCGAACCTGCAGCATCCTGTTCTTTGAAGTTTTTATCTTGGAAAACCCTCTTTCTGGTAGCAATTACTTCAGCCAGAAGAGTTTCGGAACTTCAGGCTCTTTGTATCCGTCCTCCATACCTAGTGTTCCACAATGACAGGGTTGCTCTCAGGACTAATCCTTCCTTCCTTCCTTCCTTCCCAAGGTCTCTTCTGAGAATAACTTGAATCAATCCGTTGACCTTCCTGTGTTTTTTTCCCAACCACTCTTAACAGGGCGGAATATAAATTGCATCAGTTAGATGTTCACAGGCAACTACACTTTTATTTGCATAGAACTAAGGACATCAGAAAATCGGACCAGCTTTTCCTTTCCTATGCTGAGGGTAAACAAGGTCTTCCAGTTTCGAAAGTAACCTTATGCAGGTGGTTGACTACTATCATCACATTTATCTATCAACTGAGGAATAAAGAATTGCCCGTTAAACCAAAAGGTCACTCCACCAGAGCTTTAGCCACTTCTGTGGCCTTTCAGGCTAGGTTGCCCATGGAATCTATTTGTGCTGCGGCTACGTGGGCCAACCCACATACTTTCATTTCGCATTATAAGTTGGATGTGGTTTCCAGGAGCAGAGCTGATTTTGGTTCCACTGTTCTGAAGAGTTTGTTCCGATCAACCACCCAGGATTTTAGGTGCTAGGGACGCTGTCCCAACCAGCAAGAATGAAGGCGAGATAGACAACTTAACAGAAAAAAGTTATGTACCTACCATAACGTTCCGTGTTAGTTGTCTTCTTCTCGCCTTCTTTCTTGCGCCCCACCCTCCATCCCCCTATCCTAGTAGACCGAGAAGAGTTCCTTATGGTTTTTCACTGGCTGAGTCTGCTCTGGCTATTCCTCTCTGCCTAGTAGCCTCTCTGGTAGGGTTTATGCATTATAGGATAGGATTCCTTCTTTTTTTATGTCTGCAGTTAGACTTACCAAACGAGATCTGGGTATCTAGCACCAGGCATCATGGGATATGGGGAGGCCTCGAACCAGTAAACAGCTCTCGAGCTTTTGAAGATGGCCGAGTCGGAGCCGAGGATCGGCTCCGAACCCAACCAGCAAGAAAGAAGGCGAGAAGAAGACAACTAATTATGGTAGATAACATAACTTCTTTTCCCAAATATTCCTCACATTTTACAATACCTCACTGAGATGCTGGACAAAGGCCAATCTTTCTCATCAACTAAGATCCATGACTTTGCCATTTCAGCTCATTACAATACGGAACCTCCTATTTTCTCACATCCGCTGCTAAGACAGTGTCTCAGAGGGGCAAAAAACATAAGACCCCAAAGGAGAGCACCGATACCTACATGAGACCTTAACTTTGTCTTGGAAAAGCTCACACTGCCTCCTTTGGAGCCAGCCAATACAGCTGATATAAAATTCTTATCATGGAAAACTGCTCTGCTCCTAGCAATAACTTCAGCAAGAAGAGTCTCAGAGTTACAGGCATTAATGGCAGTGGAACCTTTTATCATTTTTCATCCGGATAGGGTTTCTCTAAGGACAAACCCAACATTTATGCCAAAGGTAGTATCCAGTGTGGCTCTTAACCAAACCATTCATTTGCCAACATTTTATCCAAATCCCCAGAATAAAGGGGAGGGACTTCTGCACTCTTTGGACATACACAGGCAGCTACACTTCTACTCGGACAAAACAAAAGCTTTCAGAAAAACTGAGCAACTGTTTGTAACATATGCTGCAGGATCACAAGGAAAGGCTATCTCAAAGCAGACTATTTCAAAATGGATAGGACACTGCATTCGTTTCTGCTATGCACAGCATGGCAAGTCAGTGCCTAAGAATATTAGGCCACATTCTACAAGGGCAGCAGCCACTTCAGCAGCCTTTCTCAGAGGAGTATCAACCAAGGAAATTTTGGAGGCTGCAACTTGGAGTTCAGTGCACACTTTACCAAGCATTATGACTTACCTCTTTACTCTAAGTCCAGAGTGGGCTTTGCCACTGCAGTTCTGCAGGGCCTTATAGCCACTCCTAATCCTATTTAGACCCAGCCGCCCTACCTCAGCTTTGGGATTTAACCCAAGTGTAATGACTGCAACAGTGAAACACGATGAACATAGTACAGTTGTGTACCTAACATAAATGTAGATGTTCGAGTGTATTCACTGTTTCAGTCCAGGTTACCCATCCTCCATCCCCTTTGTTTGCTGGGACTTAACTATACTTCTCTATCCTATACAACCTATGTGGTGTATTTGCTTGTAGATGAAGGTATTGTTATTTTACTGTATGTTTTTATAAGCAGTATGTATTGCCTACCTTCTTGGGGGCACCTGACATCTGGGGCAAGAAAAACTGAAGAAAATGGCATTGGCTGCATCTTATGTTATACCCCTGGTGCACTGACGTCAGGGAAGAAGCAACAGCAACCGACGCCGGACCAGGACTTTGGAATTCAGGTCGACTGCGGGCACCCTTCCAGCAGGATAACCCAAGTGTAATGACTGCAACAGTGAATACACTCGAACATCTACATTTATGGTAGGTACACAACTGTACTTTCCTATGGTGGGCAGAGGCCTGCCACCAAAACAAAGGACTGTCATTCATTTCACTCCCTGCCGCCCAAACCCTGACTACAGATGCATCGGATTATGCTTGGGGGGGGGCGCATCTGGCTGGGAGATGCATTCAGGGCCAGTGGAGCCCAAATCAAATGCACCTACATATCAATCAGAAAGAGATGCTAGCTGTACAGAATGCTCTGACAGCCTTCAAGGACTATCTTCATCCAGGACAACTACTGATGGACAACACCACAGTCATGTGGTACATAAACAAGCAGGGGGGTACCCATTCTTACCCCCTTTGCAGACTAGCCATGGCATTGTGGAACACTGCCTTGACTTAACAGATTCATCTACAAACTCAGTTCCTGCCAGGAAAGCAAAATATTCTGGCAGACAAACTAAACGGAAATCTTATGGACCCACACGAATGCAAATTGGATCCACTAATCTTCAGCATGTTGACATGCAAATGGGGGAGCCCGGACATAGATCTTTTTGCCTCACCCCAAAACTATCCGTTGGACAAATTCTGCACAAGAATTCATCACAAAAAAGCTTGGAAAGTGGATGCTGTATCCTTCAGCTGGAAAAAAAACATCAGTCTATGCCTTTCCCCCTCTGCCTCTGCTCTTCAAGGTCTTGCTAAAGGTCAGACAGGAAAAAACAAAAATGATTCTGATTGCTCCAGACTGGCATCGTCAGCACTGGTACCCGCTCCTCCGCAATATGTCGCACCTTCCTCCGTGATACCTGCCTCAAGCACCTTACCTACGGTCTCAGCAGAACTATCAAATTCTGCACACTCTGCTCCAAACTCTGAATCTTGCAGCATGGCTAATCAACTAATTTCACCAGTTACATCTCTCAGCAAACCTGTGATGGATGTCATTTTGGAGGCTAGAAGGCCTAGTACTAGAAAATCTTATGCTGACAGATGGAAAAGATTCTGTGCCTGGAACCAATCACAAGGAATAAGCACATCAATGCCCAATATTCCTCCGATTCTGCAATACTTAACTGAGATGCTTCACAATGGCCTATCTTTTTCTTCCATAAAAATCCATGCCTCTGCCATTTCAGCTCATTACAACACAGAGCCATCCTCTCTTTTCTCATCCTCTGCTAAAGCAGTACCTCAGAGGGGCCAAAAAATTTAAGACCTCCCAGGAGAGCACCAACGCCTGCATGGGACCTCAATTTTGTTGTGGAAAAACTCGCTCTACCTCCTTTTGAGCCAGCTGCTACTGCAGACCTAAAATTTCTCTCTTGGAAAACAGTTTTTCAGAACTACAGGCTCTTATGGCAGTGGAGCCTTTCATTATTTTTTTTTACCCGGACAGGGTGGCTCTCAGGACTAATCCATCTTTTATGCCTAAAGTGGTATCTAGTGTGGCTCTCAGACCATTCATCTGCCAACTTTCTTCCCAAATCCACAGAACAAGGGTGAGCGGATTCTGCATTCATTGGATGTACACAGACAACTAAGATTCTACTTAAACAGGGCAAAATCTCTAAGAAAATCTGAACAATTACTGGTGGCATTTGCTGCAGGGGCAGAGGGAAAGGCTATTTAAAAGCAGACTATTTCCAAATGGTTAAGCCATTGTATTCGTTTCTGCTATATGCTCCATGGTAAACCTGTCCCCATGGGGATCAGATCCCATTCCACCAGGGCTGCATCTACTTCTGCAGCCTTTTTCAGAGGGGTTCCTACCAGAGACATTCTAGAAGCGGCTGCCTGGAGCTCAATTCATACATTCACCAAACATTACCATTTACCTCTCTTCTCTAAATCCAGAGCAGGCTTTGTCACTGCTGTCCTGCAGGGCCTTATAGCTGCTCCCAATGCTGTATAAATCCATCCTCCCAACCATAGCTTTGGGATTCTACCCAAATGTAATGACTGCAACAGTGAAACACGAAGAACATAGTACAGTTGTGTACACTTACCATAAATGTAGAAATTCGAGTGTATTCACTGTTGCAGTCCTGGTTTACCCTCCCGCCCTGATTTGGAGGTATATGCTTTCTGTTTTTTATTCTATATATATATATATATATATATATATATATATATATATATATATATTATATATTGTTGGCACCTGACATCTGGGAAAAACTGATGTAATGGCATCGGCTGCATGTTTTATACCCCTGACATCATGGAAGAAGGGACAGCAATCGACGCAGGACCCAAGACTTTGTTAATCAGGCCGACTGAGGGCAACCTGCCAGCAGATAACCCAAATGTAATGACTGCAACAGTGAATACACTCGAACATCAGCATTTATGGTAAGTGTACACAACTGTACTTTCCCTTGATGTGTGTAAGCAGAAGCTTGGGAGATTTACAAACAGGGACTTGGGACTGTTAGTCAGCTAGCGATCCTTCAATGTTGGTCAAAAAATACCTGGTTGAAGAAAACCTTCCACTGTATATATTTTGCTGTGGAAAACTTGTGATCTGATGTTGTCTGGTTCAGTCTTCATCAAACTTGTGGGTCTCTGTTCCAAGCTCAGAACTGACTTGGCCATCAGCAAGCTTAGGATTCCAAGCTAGAGCTCCTCCCACCCTACCCATACTGCCCATCTCCTCTTGGATACCTCCGATCTTGTTTACCGTGAACAGCAAAGCATTGTGGTTTTGCTAGAGCTCTTCCTGGGAGTTTTTCTAATGTGTGTTAGCCAGCCGTAAGTGGTCTTTTGACCTATTTTCTTGTTCTCCAACCCTTCTCTTTCTTTCTGCTCTTTTTGTTGTATAAAAAAAAGTTGGTCTTTTTGTTTTCTCTAGTGTTTCTGCATGTGTTCTTCACATTCTGTTTGTCTTTCCTACTTTCTTCTTTCTCTTGCTATTATGACAGAGAAGTCTGACAAACTTGTTGGGGTTAAAAAATGCACTTCTTGAGGGCACAAGATCCCTGTATCTGCTCACAGGTAGTGTGTGTATTGTTTAGGTCCTGCCCATCTTCAGGTGGCTTGATCCATCTGCAAGGCCTTTCTTCCTCTGGCCCTTGCAGATAGAAGAAATATGCTAGTTTTTAGGGGGTCTTATTCCCCCTCTTTCTCCTGCTGTTGCTTCCGTGTCAGGGGCTCAGAAACCCACCAGAAAGTCTAAAGCGGCCAGGGACCATAAGAAGCAGCACATGGGCTCCTCCGTGTCTGAATCAGAGCCTCTAAAGAAGACACTGAGACCTTTGAAGCAGAGTTCCCCAGCTCCGATACTGGTGTAGTCTTCTCCGCCCCGTGCCCCAGCTCCCTCTTTGGGGCCAGAGCTTGTCGCACCAAGCATGTATCCAAGGGTTGCTTTCCCCAGGCATAATTCCAGACCCTCCTCTGTATCCTCATCAGTCAGGTCCTCTCGGAGCCTGTTGGAGAATGAGATGGACAGATTGATGATGTTTCTGCATACACAGATCCAGATGATGGTCCTCCCAGCTCTGTCCCCTACAAGGTCTGTGAGCAGAGCATCTCACTGCAGGATTGTTTCTCCTTTTCTGATCTGGCCCACCATTTCAGAGCCCTTGGATCAGCCAGTCCCTGGGGCCAGCCTGTTGGGCCCCATAGTCCTTATTTTGAGCCTGACTGCTTCCTTCACTCACTTGATTCCGACCATGTCTCTGAGCCGAAGCCCCATCAAGTCTGGAAAGATGACCTTGACTCCGTAGTGCTCTCAGTTGTTGTTTCTTCTCAGTGCTTTGGTGTTTGACAGCTTGGCACTGACCCCCCCTGAGCGGAGGGCTACTGGTGACTGGGGACTAGTCTCTTCCTTATCCCTCGGGACAGGGGAGGTTTCCTCAGGACTCCAGTAGTCCTTCTGCCTCAGAGGTGGTGGAGAGGGGTCTCCTCCACTCTTAGGAGAACTCCAGCTCCTACAGTTTCGGATCCACCCCTTCCCCTCCTGAGCGTCTGAGTATTATCTGCTGCCACTGGGCCAGTCGGCTCCACAGAGCCTCCAGACTCTTCCACTTAAGGAAGCCCAGACTTCTTCTGACACCTCCCTTGGAGCTTCCCGCTGAGGAGGTTTCCCGGAAGAAAAGGTGCAGAAGGGGGCACTTAAATTCTACAGAGGAATCTGTCACGTCAGACACTGACTTTGATGAAGAAGAGGGGGGTCTCCACCCGATGCCATCTTTGGAGACATTTTAGAAATTCTTTGCCAGAGAGGTGGATGGTTGGCCCCAAACCCTACCCCCAGATGATTCAGAAATCCTGGGTGTCCCCCCCCCTTGCAGACCCCCTCATGGTCCTTGTGTCTGCAAGGGCATGGAATGAACCAGACTCTGCAGATCCTATTCCTAAAAGAGCACATAACTTAGTGTCCCCAAAGATAGATCTCACTGGACGAAGGGCATTCCAGTAGATGCCGTGGTGGTGGTAGCCACCAAGAAAGAGCTTGCCCAGGAATGCTCTACTGTCCATCCTCCTAACAAGGAGTCTAGGGCTATGGATAGATTTGGGAAAAGGATCTATGCTTCTTCCACCTTTCCTCAGAGCATTGAATTACCTTTACCACTTTGAGGCTACAGAGGGATTGACTCAAGGAATTCTCTAGCTCTGACCCAGAGTCTGACGGCAGAGGAACAGACTTCCTTTACCTAACGTATGGCCACTCTGCAGTCCTTTCCAACAAGTCCATGAGGCCTATCTCTTGCGTGGTGGAGGGCACCCCTAGGGGAGACTGTTCTGTCATTGCTATTTGGCACCATGCCTGGATGTGGCTGTATGATTTCGCAGAAGCCTTTAAGGCATCATTTGTCAATGCCCACTTTGGTTCCTCCTCCTTTGGACTGACTATTCGTGACACACACACCTGCAGCAAGAAAGATGGAAACAATCTATCTGCCATCGGAATCCGCTTCTTTACCCTACAAAGGTCCTTCTCCAGGAATCAGCAGGGAGTAAAGAAGTTGTAGTTCAGAAAATCCCACGGTCCTTTCCAGGACGCTGAGGGAGATTTTTTTCCCCTGGGGCAGAGAGGGGAATAATTAGAGTGGTAGATGCCACTCTCTGTGCAGAGGGATCTGCTGAATTAGGGGTCTCAGGATTCTCCTTCAGAGAAATCATTGCAGTATCCCTGAGGTGTTGCCCAACTATCCCTTTCTAGAGGCAGTCTGGGTAAGATGCTCCTTACACCTAGAAGCCTGGCTAATCATCATGAATGACCGATGGGTGCAAGGTGTTATATCCAAACCCAGGCCAAAACAGTACCTCCTCTGATGTTCCACCCAATCAGAGAGATACAGCAATTTTGGAAATAGCCAAGTTGCTTCAAAAGAGAGTCATCCAAGAGGTCCCTGTAGACCAGCGCGGATCAGGAATCCACTCCTGAGTCTTAAGTTCCACAGAAAACAGAGCATCTCAGTCCAATAATGGACCTAACTTGCCTGAATAAATCGGTGAAACACATGAAGTTCGGGATGGTCAAGGTTCAGTCCATCCAGTCGATTGTTAAGAGGTTGTATTACTCATGTGTATTCGTTGAACAGTATTCCTTTACCTAAACCAGTCAGAGCTCATTCCATGAGATCAATAACCACGTCCTAGGCCTTCTAGTCTAGAGTTCCTTTAGAAGACATTTGTGCAGCTGCTTCATGGGTGAATTTTCACACCTTTGTTTCTCATTACAGACTTGATATCATATACAAGAATAGGGCTGCTTTTGGTTTTGCAGTGCTCCAGAATATCCTTCCAGGAGGCCGCCCAGATCTATGTAGCTGGGGACTCAGTCCCACAGGTTTGATGAAGACTGAGCAGAAAACATCAGATAAAGAAGTTGTATACTCACCATCCCTCTGTGTTGTCTGTCTTCATCACTCTTCCCTCTCTCTCTATCTCTCTGAAGGACCTGATGGATAGTTCTGGCAACCTTTGTACATGTTTTGAGCTCCTGAGCATTTTTTTTAAGATCTATTGTTTGTTTTAAGCATGCATTTATTTCTTATGAGAATACTGGTAGCATACTCTATCTGAGAGGAGCTAGGCACTATGGATAGGGTGGTAGGAGCTCTAGCTTGGAATCCTAAACTTGCTGACGGCCGAGTCAGTTCTGAGCTCGGATCCGAGACACACAGGGTTTGAAGAAGATTGAAGTAGACAGCACAGATGAAGTGATGTTCATCGTGTTTCACTGTTGCAGTCATTACAATTGGGTTATCCTGCTGGCAGGCTACCCGCAGTCGGCCTGAGTTCCAAAGTCCTGGTCCCGGCGTCTGTTGCTGTCGCCTCCTCCCTGACGTCAGTGCGCCAGGGGTATAAAAGATGCAGCCGATGCCATTTTCTTCATTCTTTCTTGCCACGCGGTGCCTGAACAAAAGCAATTTGTAAGTGCCGGTCGGCCGACTCCTGAGATTTTCAAGTTTGAATTTCAGATCTGAAGTCTTCATTAAAGCTAAGTACCCCGTTGGGGAAACCTTTGTCTTGCTTTTTACCGATGAGAGAAAAAGTTAATAATGGTATTTCTTGTGGGAAGCAAATACCTCATAAGGATTTTCATTTTTACTGTATTCCTTGCCTAGGCCCTGACCACAAAGTTGCTAGTTGTCGGTTTTGTGCTAGATTTAACCAACGCACTATTAGGCGTCAGTACAATTTTGCATTTCATTATTTTGGCAGAAGATTTAATTATATAATGCCGTCAGAACAACCGACTACCGGAATTTATAAAAAGCGCAAAGAAAAGGACAGGCATCAGAGGTCCAAAACCGACGAGGCTTCAGCTAGGCCAGTCGCCGGTTCGCCAGTTCTCAGTGAGGTGCTTTCGCAGCCCCTGACTCCCGCTACCTCAGAGCCACAAGCCGCTTCCGACTCCCACGTGGAGCCGACTAGGCCGCAGGAAACTCAAGGTATTGGATCTTCGGAAACTATTCCCTCAGCTGGGTCCGGAAACGCTGAGCAGGCATCGGCTTCTGAGGGTGTTTTCAGGCCTCCACAGTTGTATGTAAAAACAACTTCAGCTTCAAAGGCAAAGACTAAAGCACCTCTAAAGACAAAGAAACAAGTACAACATTCACCAGGACAAGCCTCCATGCCTAAAAAACAGATGCTTAAAATGGCTGAAGACCTAATTACTTTGATCAGGGGTTCCCATCCCCCTTCCTGATAAGAGACTTGAGCAAGAGACAGAATATGAATCTTCAGATCAAATTTCCATTTCCTCTGATTCCTCTTCTGAACAGGGATACTCTCTTCCTCCTTATGAGGATTCTGATGCTGAAGAATCTATCCCTTTAGCCTCTCCTCCTGAAGATTATTCCTTTGGGGAGACCCTGCATCCTATGAGGGAGTATTTTCATTGGGAAAGCCAAGATTACTCAGAATCTAAGAAAAGGCTCAGAGATTTTCTTTTACTACCTCAGCACAGGCCCCTTGCTATTCCTCCTGTTTTAGACATTGTAGATTATGTATTTACAGAGTCCAGTCTCACTCCTGACTCTCTACCACCAGCTCCTGTTAAGCCAGACAGATACTACAGGGTTCCTGATTCACATAAATTTATTTATAGAAACCCTGCTGCTGACCCAGAAACTATTTCTCAGGGTCCCAAAGGGGTCACTGCAAAAAACCCTATTCCCTCTGATAGGGATTCAAGGGCCCTGGACAGATGGGGGAAAAAGATTTACACTTCTGCTACTTTGGCTGTAAGCGCCTTAAATTGTCAGTTTCATATGCTTAAATATCAATAATATCTTATGTCACTACTAAAACAGAGAATGCTGACAAATTCTGAATGTGCAAAAAACAAAGAAATGCAGGATTTATTGCATGCAGCTGAACAAGTGGGAAAGCATACTTTGCAATGTGGTTTTGATTCTCTGGAGGCCTCCTGCAGGGCCGCTGTTATGGGTTCTGTCATTAGGAGGCATGCTTGGTTAAAGGAACAGAATCTGCCTGATCATGTTAAAGCAAAATTATTAGATGCTAAATTACAGCATGATACCGTTTGGTGTTAAAGCAAAAGAGGTGTTGAAGAAAATGGAGGACAAAGCTAAATCTATGCAAACAGTCAAGAATTTCGTACAGGTACAACCTCCCAGATTTAGCAGGAACTGGCCTGCAAAGAATTAGTCCTTTCCAGTGTCAGACAGGCCACAAAGAGGCAGATACAGATGGCCCAGAGGCAGATCCCACCCCCAGGGCTCATACAGGTCTAAACAATGGGGTGCTTCTACCTTCAAAAGTGGAGAAGATAAATCACAGCCATACAGGAAACAGTCTCAATGACTTTCCCCTGCCAGCACAGAGCACTTATCTTTTAGCAGCCCCTTTAGGGGGAAAACTAGCACTTTTTTCACAAAATTGGCACATGATCACCCAGGACAAATGGGTCCTGAATATAGATTCTCAAGGCTACAGGTTCCATTTTCACACCCTGCCAAGGGCAAACGGAATGCCAGACCTGCCACACAATCAATGGGCAGAGGCTCAAAAACAAGTTTCAGCCCTCATGGACATGAGGGCTATTCAGCGAGTGCCACAGCAAGAGCAGGGACAAGGATTTTACTCGAGACTCTTCTTGGTGCCCAGAAAGGACAAAGCATGGAGACCAATACTGGACCTGTCTATTCTAAACACATTTCTGGATATTCCGAAATTCAAAATGTTGACTCTTCAGCAGCTTCTGCCCATGCTGGGCAAGAAGGCATGGCTTGTGACTTTAGACCTAAGAGGCATACCTCCATGTCCCAATCAGACATTCATGCAGAAGATACCTCAGATTTATAGCTGGCTCAATGCACTACCAATTCTCTGCACTGCCCTTTGGCTTATCTGCTGCGCCCAGGGTCTTCACATAATGCCTGGCACCAGTGATTGCATTTTGCAGACAGAGGAATATAAATTTATCCTTACTTGGACGATTGCCTTATTCAAGCAGAGAACAAAGACATTCTAATACAGCATCTGGCATTTGTAAAAAGATTACTAACATGCCTAGGGTACACAGTAAACGAAAAGAAATCAAAACTAGTACCCTCACAAGAGATAATATTCCTGCGTGCAAGCTTAAATACAACTGCCCAGATGGCTTATCTCACGCCAGACAAAGACAACTGACTACTTATTTCAAAATGTTGGCAACAAAGACCCAGTTATCTGCAAGAAAAATTCTGCAGGCTTTGAGCTTCATGGCATCTTGCATACTGCTAATTCGTTATGCAAGACTGCATATGAGGAAACTACAATGATATCTAAAAAGTGTTTGGACTCAACATTGCCACTGCCTGGAAACAATAATTACCCTCATTCCCTGCCTGCAACAGGAGTTTCGATGGTGGGCAGAGGCCTGTCACCTCAACAAGGGACATCCTTTCACTTTACCCACATTCAGGCAGACATAAACAACAGATGCATCCGATTATGCCTGGGGGGGCCCATATGGCAGGAAGATGTATTCAGGGCACATGGTCCGCAAGCCAAATGCATCTACATATCAATCAAAAAGAGATGCTGTTCAAAATGCCCTGACAGCCTTCAAGGATCTACTTCATCCAGGACAACTATTGATAAAGACGGACAATACTACAGTCATGTGGTACATAAACAAGCAGGGAGGCACACATTCCTACCCCCTCTGCAGACTAGCCGTGACTTTGTGGGACACGGCATTTACTTAACAAGTACATCTGCAAGCACAATACCTACCAGGAAGGACAGACGAACTAAGCAGAAACCTTATGGATCCCCACGAGTGGAAATTGGATCCACAAGTCTTCAGCATGATAACAAGGAAATGGGGATGCCCGGACATAGACCTCTTTGCCTCGCCTCAACTGCCAACTACAGAAATTCTGCACAAGGACTTATCACAAGCTAGCCTGGAAAGTGGACGCTCTGTCTTTCAGCTGGAAAAACTTAACAGTATATGCCTTTCCCCCACTGCCTCTCCTCCCCAAGGTACTCCTAAAGGTCAGACAAGAGAAGCCAAAAATGATACTGATTGCCCCAGACTGGCCTCGCCAGCACTGGTACCCAATCCTAATGAGCTTGTCTCAATGCCCAGCCTGGACATTGCCTCAAATTCCTCACTTATTGACTCAACAAAACAGTCAGATCCTGCACAGCCAACTCAGGACCTTAAACCTGGCAGAATGGCGGATAATGTAACCATTCAAAACATGCCTCTGTCTAAAGCAGTGATGGATGTTATTTTGGAGGCCAGGAGGCCTAGCACCAGAAAATCTTATGCAGAAAAATGGAAGAGATTCTGTGCTTGGAACCAGGCACAAGGAATTGACACAATTGTACCAAATATTCCTCAAATTTTACAATATTTAACTGAGATACTGGACAAAGGCCTATTGTTTTCCTCAATTAAGATTCATGCCTCTGCCATTTCAGCTCACTACAATACAGAACCACCTCTATTCTCTCAGCCATTACTACGGCAGTACCTCAGAGGGGCCAAAAACATAAGACCCCCAAGGAGAGCACCAATACCTGCATGAGACCTAAATTGTGTCTTGGTAAAACTCACACTGCCTCCTTTTTGAACAGCCTCTACAGCTGATATAAAATTCTTATCTTGGAAAACAGCTCTGCTCCTAGCAATAACCTCTGCAAGACGAGTCTGAGTTACAGGCACTCATGGCTGTGGAACCCTTTATCATATTCCATTAGGACAGGGTTTCTCTGAGGACAAACCTGACATTTATGCTTAAGGTAGTGTCCAGTGTGGCCGTGAATCAAACAATTCATTTGCCTACACTTTATCCAAACCCACAGAATAAGGGTGAGAAACGTCTGCATTCTTTGGACACTCATAGGCAGCTACGCTTCTACTTGGACAGAACCAAAGCTTTCAGAAAAACTGAACAACTTCTAGTGGCATATGCTGCAGGATCACAAGGAAAGGCCATCTCAAAGCAGACCATTTCAAAATGGATAGGCCACTGCATTCGTTTCTGCAATTCACAGCATGGCAAATCAGTGCCTAAGGGCATTAAGCCACATTCGAGAGCAGCAGCCACTTCAGCAGCCTTCCTCAGAAGACATCTTAGAGGCTGCAACTTGGAGTTCAGTGCACACTTTTACAAAGCACTATCACTTACCTCTCTACTCTAAATTTAGAGCAGGCTTTGCCGCTGCAGTTCTGCAGGGCCTCATAGCCTCTCCTAATCCTATTTAGCCCCAGCCGCCCAACCATAGATTTGGGATTCAACCCAATTGTAATGACTGCAACAGTGAAACACGATGAACATAGTACAATTGTGTACCTACCATAAATGTAGATGTTCGAGTGTATTCACTGTTGCAGTCCAGGTTACCCACCCACCATCCCACTTTCCTTTGCTGGGTCTAATCTGTACTTCTCTATTCTATACAACCTATGTGGTGTATTTGCTTGTAGGTGAAGGTATCTGCATGCATGTTTATTGGCATAAATTAGCCTACCCTTTTGAGGGCACCTGACATCTGGGGCAAGAAAAACTGAAGAAAATGGTGTCGGCTGCATCTTTTATATCCCTGGCGCACTGACGTCAGGGAGGAGGTGACAGCAACCGACGCCACACCAGGACTTTGGAATTCAGGCCGACTGTGGGTAGCCTGCCAGCAGTTACACCACAACCAGCAGGATAACCCAATTGTAATGACTGCAACAGTGAATACACTCGAACATCTACATTTATGGTATTTACACAACTGTACTTTATGGTGAGTACATAACTTTTTTTTTGTATATCTGAATTGTACTGCTTTGCTTGGAAATGTATTTTAAGACTGGTGATGCATTTCTAAGTGATCATTATGTGTAAATAAGCCACGGTGGGGCAGTGGTAGTGTTGTCGCCTCACAGCAAGAGGTTCTCCTGTTTGATTCTCGGCTGGAGCGCCTTCTGTGTGGAGTCTGCATGTCCTCCCCACGGTCGAGTGGCGTTCAAAAGACGTGGTAATGGGTGTGCCTTCGGTGAAGGTCGGGCATCGAGCTGGCCACCTTGGCACTGTAAAAATCTACTGCCAATCATTAGCGGACCGGATTTCCACTGTGGTGATCCCTAACCGGGAAAAGCCGAAAGAACAACATCATCTAATGTGAATATTTTGTGGAGAAGATTTTTATTTTTTGACTAAACTTTGTCAGGTGTTGTGTTTTGTGTCTTTGAGACAGGATACTATGTTTGTGGGGACTGTCAGTGGGTTAGTTAGTACCACTTGATGTTCATCTTAAGTCACTGCTACAGTAGCCTGTAACTATATGGGTTACATCCTGCCAACAGCCAGACTGTCCTAAAAAGCCTTTGGCTCTTTCTACACACATGCCTAGGCTGCTGCTGGAATGATTTGCCAGAAAGAAAATCTGCAGCCTGGGCACCAAAATCTTAACACCCTGTGCTAGCGCTTCTCCTGGACTTGAATTTCAGCTGTCTTTTCTACTCTGTATTCCTGGCTGGCAAGTTCTATTTTGGAATACCTTCCAGGCTTTATATATTTTTATTTTATTTATATTAATTAGAATTAATATTTATTTATATTACTTTTATTATTGTGTGAAAAAGTGCCATTGGCAGTTTTTGTGCATTTATTGATATAATGTCAGTTTCTTTCATTTTCAATTTTTGGGTTTGGATCCGACTTGGTTGCTTATACCAGCTCGTGAAACACAAACTCTTGCGCTACCTCTTACCCATAATGCCGTAGTCACATAACATACCTCAGATCTCATTTGTTGCCTTGGCGTACTGATGTGTGTTATATGTGGTCCCTGCATACTCTCAAGTTTAGCTATTTGTTGTTTGTGAGTGAGAATTTTATCTTCATTATTCTTATCTTATTTCTATACTGTGGTGGTGGTGCTGCAGTAGCGTTGTCGCCTCACAGTAAGAAGCTGTCCGGTTCGATTCTCGGCTAGAGAGTCTTCTGCATGGAGACAAGCGTGAATGGGCGTACCTTCGTTGAAGGTTGTGTGTCAGGGCTGGCAACTCAGCACGTAAAAATCTACTGCCAATTAGCGGACCAGAGTTCTGCTGTGGCGACCCCTAACCGGGGAAAAGCCACAGCCACAACAACAACATTCTTATTTTATTTCTGTTTCCCTATTAAACATATTCTTTTATAACCCTATTCCCTTTTGCTTGTGTAATTTTAATACTGTCCTTGGTATTTCCCCTTTCTTGTACTTCAGTACTTCTTTAGTTACCATTGTTGGCAACCCTTCTTTCTCTCTTGGTCTCTTTTTTATTAAAAAAACTTTTCATAGTATCTTTATTTTTTATTCCCCACTACTTTAAAATGTCTGGAAAACTTTCAGGATTTAAGGAGTGTATGGCTTGCGGCCATAAAATTCCTTTTATCAGATGCACACTCTAAATGTGTTTATTATTTAGGCCTTGTGCATCTAGACTGTAGCTGTGACGTTAGCAAATTGTTTTACCCCGAGCTTTGATAGGAAAAATAACTTGTTACTAAGAGGTTTGCTCCCTTCCCAAGTCTTCCGCATCATCTGTGGGCTCAAACACCCAAGAAATTGGATTAAAAATAAACATCCAAGAAGGCATTCCCTGGATCTGACCTCACCTTCAACTCCCAGGTTCTCAACTTCCTGGCAGACATTCTAAACCTTTGGAGCTGACCCACTTAGATCCAAAGTCTAAGCCCAGAAAGTCTCCTTTGATCCAATCACTGCAGTTGGTTTGGGATCCAATTTCTTCTTGTCTGCCTTCTCCTTTCTTGGATCCGAAGCACCGTCACTGTAGGCCACCCTCAACAGCATCTTCCCCTCATTACTTCAGACATCTGACTGAAGCCGATGTGGACAGGATGATGAGGAAGTTCCTGTTGACAGTTTCAAATGAGGCTTCTTCTGGCTCCGACCCCATTGGGTATAGAGAAATGTATTGATACTATCCCCCATTACTGGCTTCTTCTCTGATCTGACCAGTGGTTTCAGAGCAGTCTGATCTGAAATTTCTGGATTCATCCGCATCGGAACCGAAGAAAATGGTATCTTCAACTCCAGTGATGTCTGTGAGGGGACCGGCACCGTGCACTTCAGAGCCAGATGACTCTTGGAGCCATAGCATCGGCACCGGATCCAGGGTGATAGTCAACTCTGAAGTTGTCAGAGGCGTCTCGGATCTTCAGTGTTAGTTCATCTCTGACTCTGCCCTAGAGTATTCTACCTTCAGATTGGAGGGAACAGACGATCGGGAGGCATATCTTCTTGGAGGCCATTGGTTTCCTTCTGAGGCATTCTGCTTTTGAGGTGGTGGTGAGTGTTTTCTTTTCCCGAAGTCCAGACTCCATCCTCCCTGACTTTCCAACTCCATTCGTCTCTGCATATAGAGCCTCAACTACCTGTACCACTGGAACCGCCAGCCCAGATAAATCACCTGGATACCCAGCAGGGTATATTCATTTCCTTTGATACTTCTCATGAGCATTCCACTGAAGAAGTTCACAGGAAGAATAAGTGGAAGAGGAGGCACTTAGACTCTCCACAAGAGTCTGTTACAGGGACGGGTCCCCAAGATCACCACCTGAAGATGTTTTATTTGGAAAGACATTTTAGAACTTTTAAAACAAAGTGATGATTAGTCTCCCAACAACCCTTCCCAAGAGGAGTCTATTCCTGCTATTCCTGGAAGCTTTTGGAGCTGGCCTGTCTTCCTCCTGGGTGTGTCCGCTGATGAGTTCTTAAACTTGGTCGTTCGACGGGTGAGGAAGGAACCTGACATCAAACCTCTTCCCAAGAGGCCAGATCGGATTCTGACACCAATGAAGGACAGTTTTGGAACCACTGAAGGACAGTTTTTGGAGCAAGGGAGTACCAGTTGATGCCATGGTCATAGTGGCAGCCACAAAGGTGGACCTAGCAGAACAGAGTTCCTCTGTCCACCCCCCCTAAAAGGGAGTTTAGGGCACTGCAGATTTGGGAAGCATGTGTATGCTTCAGCGACCTTTGCTCTTCGGTTGCTGAACTATTTGGCACACTTCGCATGACTCCAGAGGGATTTGATTAAGGAATTGACCAAATCCCTCGCTGGGATCATTTCTTCTGAGGCAGAGAACATTATTGCTACCCTCCAATCAATTTCAAACTTGCTCATGAGACTCCTCTCCCATGCAGCTGAAAGTACCTCACAGGTGGTGGGTTCAGGTATTTCCATCGAGACATGCTTGGATGCAGTTTTGTGATTTTCAGAGCCCTTAGTCTTCCTTCATCAATGCTTCTTTTGATGGAATTCCTTATTTGGCCCCAAGATAAGATGCACTGCAGGTGTGAACAGGAAGGGAAAACCTGTATGCTGTGGGTTTAAGTTTTTCAACTCCCTCAATAGACCTTTTCTAGGAACCAATGAGGCAGATGAAAAATGTGTTTCAGAAAGTCCCAAGGTCCTTTTCAAGGTCCACGTGGAAGTAGTTCTCACAGGGGCAGAGGGGGGAACTCTAATGAAAGATGCCATCCCATGCAGCAGAGGTGGTCTACAGAACCAGGTATCTAGAGATAACTCCTCTGACAGATCCTACCAGCACTCCTGAAAAGGAGGCCCAACTGTCCATCTCTGGAGGCGGTCAGGGGGTCTTTTTTCCCTGCACCAAAAGAGCCTGGCTGGATTCATGGGTGCAGAGGTTTATTTCCAGAAGGGAATACCCTTGTACCCTACCACCTTTTTTAATAGTAAACAAAATCCCTGATGTTCTTCCCAGTCAGAGGGAAGCAGCAGCACTAGAAATAAGCAAGCTGCTAGAGTCATCCAAGTAGTCCCCTCAGACCACGTAGTCTGGAACTCGTAATTCTTTTGGTACCAAAGAAAACAGGGAACCGAAGACCAATTTTGGATCTCGGCAGTCTGAACAAGACAGTTCAGTACGCAAAGTTCCAGATGGTTACAGCTCAATCCATTCTGCCCCTTTTCCACAGGGACGACTGGATGTGCTTTATTAGATCTTCAGGATACGTACCGTTGTATCAAAATGAACAAACAATCCAGATGATTTCCTACGGTTCCGGCTGGGAGACTGTCATTACCTATTCAGAGCTCTTCCCTTTGGTCTCATGACAGCCCCAGGGTGTATTTACTTGGGGCTACAGGGATTCCAGGTGTTTCCATACTTGGGACAACTTGGCTGATAACCATTTTGACCAAGCATCATCTAATCAAAGCATGAGACTATGTACCACTGTTATGCTCTCACCTGGGATTTACCATCGGTCACAAGAAATCTCAGCTCAAACCAACTCAAATGTTGGAGTTCAAAAGAGCCTTGTTCAGTACAGTATCTGTGACAGCCACTCTACCGTTATCAAGGGTTCAGAAAATTCGATTCAAGGTTAAAAAGATCATTCAGAATTCTTCTCTTTCAGCTCAACTGATCCTCCAAGCTTTGGGGTCCATGTCTGAGGCAATTATTCTGGTACCGATATCAAGGTATCACATGAGGATCCTTCAGTAGTCCCTAGCAACCCAGTGGTCCATTCTTCACCAGCCTTTATCCAGTTGGACAAAAATAGTATGGACTTGCAAAAATTACCTTCTATGGTGGTTACATTCCAATCCGTTGATAGGTCATCCTTTTGTTCTCCCTCAGCTCAAGACCATAGTGAACATGGATGCTTCCCAGATCATGGGGGGGGGGGCATTTCTTGGGAAAGACTCTCCAAGGCACACTGTCCCCCAAAGAGGTCAGTACACACATCAATGTTCTGGAAATGAGAGCTGTCCTCCTAGCATTGCAGGCCTTCCAAGATGTTCTTCCCTCTGGGACTGTTGCAATTCAGATGGGCAATATGTCCATGCTCTGGTACATCAGCAAAAAGGGGGTGGGGTGGGGGTTGTGGCAGTGGGCAATCTCATCCATTCAGTTTCTGGTAGCAATCCACATTCCGGGGAAATCCTACGTGATTGCAGAAAAGTTAAGCAGATCCATTCTAATGCCTCACGTGTCGTCCCTCAATATGAAGGTTGTGGAAAGGATTTTCAGCTGATGGGGACAGCCATGCTGCGATCTCTTTACATCTACCCTCAACACTAAGTGCAGCAGGATGTTCTTAGTGTTTCACTGTTGCAGTCATCACACATGGGTTATTCTGCCAGGGGTAGCCCTTAGCCCGAATACCAGAGGCTTAGTATTTTTGCGTCTATTGCTGTTGCTCCAGGACTGACGTCAGGTCGTCAGTGGTATAAAATCAGGCAGCCAATGCCATTACATCAGTCTTTCTTGCCGAGGAGCCAGAAGCAGAAGCAGTTCGCACAAGTGCCGGTCGGCCGCTAACTGAGTTTTCGTTTCTGAATTGAAGTTGAAGTCTTCTAAAGTTAAGTATCCCACTGGGGATCATTTTTTTTTTCTTGCTCTAAACAGTGTCAGAAAAAGTTAACAATTGTCTCGCTTGTGGAAAGCAAATACCACACCGAGACTTCCATTCTTACTGCGTCACCTGTTTAGGCCCAGACCACGACATTCCTCGCTGTTGCTTTTGTGTTTTGTTCAACACCAGAACTATACATCGTCAGGCCTTTATTGTAGCTAAATATTTTCGCGCTCAGTCCGCGTATACCGATATGGCTTCGGTAAGCCATCAGACTACCGATTCCTCAAAAAAAAGTAAGGATAAAGACAGATACAGACCGCACAGGTCCAAAACTGCCGACAATGCTTCCGTTAAGCGGGTAGTCAGTTCTCTGGTTCTCAGTGAGGCAGTTTTGCAGTCCCTGATGCCCGCTTCTGTGGATTCGCAGGCTGCTACCAAGACACGTTCGGAGTCCGGTATGCCACGAGATTTTTCTTCAACTAAGGATTCTGCGGATGTCTCTACCTTGGATGGGTCCGGAGCCGCGGAGCAGGCACTGGCTTCCAAGGAAGTTCTTCGCACTACCGATACTCTACACAAGCTGAGTTCTTTCGCATCTTCATTTCTTTCTAAAACTACCGAGTTTCTAAGGCCCAGGGTACGAACTACACCTAAAAAAACAACGACCCAAGCTATGGCTCCTGCTTCCATGCCTCATTCTCAAATGCTTAAAATGGCTGAAGACCTTATCATGCTGATTAGGGGAAACCAGTCTTCCCCTGCTAAAAGGAAAAGAGACTTGTCCCCCGCAGCTTTATCTGAACAAGAGTCCGACGACTCTGAGGTTTCTGAATATGAAGACATGCCCTTATCTGCTTACGAGGATTCAGATGCATAGGAATCCATTCCTTCTGCCTCTCCTCCGAGGATTTTTCATTTGGTGAAACTGTACATACTTTAAGGGAGCATTTCCAATGGGAATGTCAGGGCTATCCTCAGTCAAAAAAGAGACTCTGGGAATTCTTAGATTTTCCACAACACAGACCTTTGGCCATTCCTCCTGTCCTGGATGTTGTGGATGATGTTTTTGTGGAATCCAGTTCGACTCCTGACACCCTTCCTCCTGCTCCCAGGAAACCTGACAGGTACTACAGAGTCCCCGACACTCTCAAATTCCTTTTCAAAAAATCCTACTGCTGACCCAGAGGTCATCTCCCAAGGACCAAAAGGAATTAAAGCAACCTCTGCTAAGAATCCCACTCCCTCAGACAGGGATTTCCAAGCTTTAGACAGATGGAGTAAAAAAGTATACATCTCTGCAACTCTTGCTGTTAGAGCACTAAATTGTCATTTTCACATGCTGAAATATCAGCAGCATACCATGGAGCTCCTCAAACAAAAAATGTCTTCCTTTCCGGCTTGTGCAGAAAATAAAAAATTACAAGAGCTTATGCATTCTGCAAGCCAAGTTACTAAGCACACCTTGCAGTGTGGCTTTGGCGCCCTAGAAGCATCTTGCAGGGTAGCAGTCACTGGTTCTCTCCTTAGAAAGCATGCTTGGCTTAAGGAAAAGACCTTGCCAGACCATGTCAAATCAAAATTATTGAACGCACCATTGAACAAAGACAATTTGTTTGGCACCAAGGCAGAAGAAGTCTTAAAAAAAGATGGAAGAAAAAGCTAAATCTATGCAGATAGTTAGACTTTTTATAGGTCCAGCCTCTGAGGTTCAGTAGGCATTGCCCCTCCAAGCACTGGTCCTTTCCAGCTCCCTCCAGGCCAGCTCAGCCCAGACGAAGCAGACCTCCCCAGACAGCAGTCCCAGGGAATGTAGAGATCTAAGCAATTTGGTTCCTCCTCTTCAAAAACAGGGAGTACTAAGCCACCCCCTTATGGTAAGAACTCACAATGACTTTACACCTCTACCCCTTACCTCTGCCCACCTGCTTGTGCCCCTAGGAGGAAAAAACTCCTTCCATGCAAGCAACTGGGCCTCTATTACCAACGACCGATGGGTCCTCAACATAGTGTCCCAGGGATACAGATTTTATTTCCACACTCTGCCAACCCCAAAAGGGTTCCCAGATCTTCCTCCAAACCAGTGGGCAGAGGTCAAAAAGCAAATCCATTCCCTGCTCTCCATGAGGGCAATACAGCATTTTCCTGCAGACCAGATAGGCCAAGGTTTCTATTCCAGACTATTCCTGGTACACAGAAAAGAGGGCACCTGGCACCCTATTCTCGATCTATCCATTCTAAACTCCTTTCTGGTGATAACAAAATTCAGAATACTCCCCTTCCAGCAGCTTCTTCTTATGCTTTCCAAGGATGCTTGGTTAGCCACCATAGACCTAAAAGAGGCCTTACTTACACATCTCAATTAGGGAATCTTGCAGGAAATATTGACGTTTCAGGGCAGGATCTATGCACTTTCAGTTCTCTGCGCTTCCCTTTGGCTTATCCACTGCTCCCAGAGTTTTCACAACATGCCTAGCTCCAATCATTGCTTTTTGCAGACAAAGAAATATTCAAATTTACAACTACTTAGACGATTGCCTGATTCAGGCAGTCAGGAAAAGCTGTTACAGCACTCGACCTTTGTAAAGAACCTACTGTTCTCCCTGGGGGTTATACTATCAACGAAAAGAAATCAAAACTAGTCCCCTCACAAAAAAATTGTATTCCTGGGAACAAGCCTGGACACAGCATCCCAGATGGCATTCCTTACTCCAGAAAAACAAGCCTACCTGACAGGCTACTTCTCTCAACTAGCCAACAGAACCCAGTTATCTGCAAGGAAAATCTTGCAAGCTCTAGGGTTCATGGCCTCCTGCATTCTACTCATTCCATATGCCAGACTGCATATGAGGAAACTACAATGGTACATAAAAAGCCTTTGGTGTCAACACACTCAAGACCGGGAAACTATCATACCTATGATGCCCTGTCTAAGAAAAGATTTTCTTTGGTGGGCAGCAGCATGCAACCACAACAAGGGACTTCCCTTCTCACAACCCCACGCCGCCCAGACCCTCACCACAGATGCATCAGACTATGTCTGGGGTGCACACCTGAACGGCAGGTGCATTCAGGACCATTGGAGCCCAAATCAAATACATCTGCACATCATCCAAAAAGAGATGCTAGCTGTTCAGCATGACATGACAGCTTTCAGACCCCCTACTTCCCCGGGGCATCTACAGATCAAAACAGACAACACCACAGTGATGTGGTATATCAACAAGCAGGGAGGGACTCACTCTTATCCTCTCTGCCTTTGGCACACGGCCTCAGCCATCCAGATACACATGCTAACACAATTCCTGCCAGGCTCCCTAAACTCTCTGGCAGACAACTTAAGCAGGAACCTGCTAGATCCACATGAATGGCAGGTAGACCACAGAACCTTAAACCTTGTAACCCAGAAATGGGGCACCCCGAAGGTGGACCTCGTTGCCTCCCACTCCAGTCATCAGCTCAGCAAGTTCTGCACCATGGAACCTCACAGCAAGGCCTGGGAAGTGGATGCTCTATACTTCCAATGGGTAAACCTCTTGATCTATGCATTTCCCCTTTGCCACTCATTTCAAGGGTACTGCTCAAAATAAGAGAGGAAAAACCAAGGGCAATCTTGATTGCCGCAGACTGGCCACGCCAGCACTGGTACCCAGTGCTGCACAGCCTGTCACCCCTACCACCATGGAACCTACCTCGGTTCACAATGCTCCTGACCTAGAAGAATGGATAATTCATGCATCCACAATTGCAGACCCTGAACTTGGCAGCCTGGCTTATTCCCTGACCTCTCCTCCAGCTGCCAGCGTAAGCAAACAAGTCCTGAATGTTATACGTGAGGCTAAACCCCCTAGCACTAGAAAATCTTATGCTGACAAGTGGAAAAGGTTTTGCACCTGGATCCAGTCTAAGGGAGCCGAAACAGCACAGCCCTCTCTACCTCTCATCCTGGATTACCTAGCAGACCTACTATGCAGGGGGTTTGTCCTTCTTTTCTTTTAAAAAAAATCTTGCCTCTGCCATCTCTGCTCATTACAGCCAGAGCCATCTTTCTTCTCACACCCTCTCCTCAAACAGCTCCTAAAAGGGGCTAACAACTTAAGGCCACCCAGAAGAGCTCCTACCCCAGCTTGGGACCTTAACTTTGTTGGAAAAGCTTAACCCCCCCCCCCATTTGAGCCTACAGCATCAGCAGAGTTAAAAGTCCTCTCTTGGAAAACGGCCTTGCTTCTGGCCATCACTTCAGCTAGAAGAGTTTCAGAGCTACAAGCACTCATGGCTGTAGAGCCCTTCATCATTTTCCATGCTGACCGGGTTTCCCTCAGGACTAACCCATCCTTCATGCCTAAAGTGGTGTCCAGTGTGGCTCTCAATCAGTCCATTCATTTGCCCACCTTTTTCCCTGACAACAAGCGGAGCCAGCACCAGAACAGACGCATCAGTGAAATCCTTTATTGTAGAACAAAGATATCAGACCGGTTTCAGCGCAGAGCCTTCATCAGTGATACTACAAACAACAAATTACACTGTCTAAAATTCAAGCTCCCTCACTTCCTGTGACATCAACTCTCATTTATTTAAAACTATATTATAATTTATCATTGAGCCCTGGTGTGAAAAGTACATCTAACTTAACAATCCATCTAGTTTCCTTATAATTAAATAAGGAATGCCAACCCCTCTTATATTTCCTATTACCCTGTATTTTGTAACAGTGAACCTGAATCTAGCAGTAGAATGTAATTGACAGTGCCTATACAAGGCACTGGTGATGCATTTGTTGCGAATGTCACTCATATGTTAGATATTCTCAAATGAGGGGTCTGGACGTTTGTCCCACATAAAAAGAGGGACAGGTACAACTGGACAAATAAATGACCCAGTCTGATCCACAGCATAAAAATTATCATATACTTAACCCGTATTCTGACTGGAAAATTGTTTAGACTTACAAATGTTTTGACATGATGAACAGTGCCCACATGGAAAAGATCCAACTAGTTTCTCCCCTGTGATTGTTAATTGATCTGCATAATTCCTATTTATGCCATAACGTTTGAAATAAGAAAAATAGGATCCCAGTGTCTTGCCTCTACAGAAGGAAACTGACAATGTTCCGGCAATGTCTGATCGAATTCCTCATTGGCCAACAGTATATTCCAATGTTTACTAACCACATTCCTTAATAAATTGATATTTCGACCATAAGTTATTAGTCTCAATGTATCGGATTCCTTGCATTCATTCTTCTCCTTATAAGTTAACAACTCAGGCCTGGGCTGTTTGGAATCTCACTCTCTGGCTGTAACAAAGTCCCCCATCCTATAACCTCTATTAAAAAACCTACATGTGAGATCATCCCTAGAGCTGTTGAAATCTTCTTTTGAACAAATCCTTCTAATTCCTTTTAATTCCCAAGACTTGGGAATATTTCTGATTTTGTGTGTGTTGGGTGCAGACTAGAAGCGTACAATAAATTGTTATATTGAGGGTACTTTCTATACACCAAAGTGCGCAAGGTATGATCAGGTTCTTTCGCAACCTTGACATCTAGATTAGTAATTTTCTTATAACTGTAAGAAAATGAAAATTCAATACTCCATTTATCATTCAAATATTGTTCAAACTCCCGTAGATATTCAATATCTGCATGCCACACCAACCGTCATCTAGAAATCTCCTCCATATGTCGATTTCTGGCAAGCAAATATTATGGGCCTTATTGTAAATTAGTTCTTCCTTTATATACCCCATAAAAAGATCTGCATAAATGGATATAAATGAGGCCCCCATAGCTGTCCCCTAGGTTTGCCAGTATCAACTCCCTTGAAAATAAAAAAAACATTTTTGATTAGGACGTGCTAAGCCATATAAGTGAGGAGTGTATTAAATCCTGGTGTATACAACCCAGCTCTATTCAACCAGTTATCCAAAGCTTGCAACCCTGCCCAGTGTGGTATACTGGTTTATAAGGATTTCATATCAAGGGTGCACATAAGCCAATTAGATTCAAGTTGGGAATCCGATACAATTTGTAGGAATTGGGTAGTGCCCTTAATTCTAACCTGAATGAACGGTAACAGAGGTTGTAAATATTGGGTCAAATATGCAGACAAAGGTTCAGTCAAAGGACCTATTCCAGAGACTATAGGTCTACTTAGGGGCTGATCTATGTTCTTAAGAATTTTCGGCAGCAGATATAGATGATGTTTGCTTGGGTCCTTCATAGAAAGATGTAAACTGGTGGTTTTACTGATAATGCCTTCCTCCACAGCTCTTTGCAAAAACATATCGATGTCTTTCTTCAAAATGGGAGTAGGGTCAGTGGACATGCGCATATAGTTAATTGTCTGTTTCCCACAGTCCAATAATAATTGGAATCCATAAGCACCACTGCCCCTCCCTTATCAGCTGGAAGGATGACAGTATCAGAATTTTCACAAAGCTCTGTAAGAGCCATTTGTTCATTTAAGGAAAGATTATGTCTAAACATTTGAGCAGAACATAATTTGAAATGTAAATCTTTGAGGACCGCTTGTTGGAAAATCCCTACATTTTTCTTCATAGGTGGTGTAAAGCTAGACTTCTGAAAGCTAAATTCTGTAGATCTTTGAGAATCTGACCCAGAACCAAAAAAACAGCTTAAGGTTAACATTTCTACAAAAGGCTAACACATCTGTAACACTCTCATCGACACAAAAACCTGGTACATAGTTTAATTTTTTAAGGAGCTGCTTTTACTCAACTGTTAAAACAGGAGAAGAAATGTTATGAATATTGCAATATTCATTATTTGACTAGTGAGTGAAGTAGGTTCTCTAATGTGTCTGTTCTGATGGTTCCGCCCACCCCTATGTTTCTTCTAAAGGGTGTTCCTGCCCCACTGTTCTTTGCTTCAGGTGACTCCCTGAACTAAACACCTTCATTATCCGTGGCCGAGGATTCATCCCCTGAAGTATTATTGCCTGAAAAAGACGTTTTCAAAATGGATCGAGGTCTTTTTTTACATATGAGCAACCTGATGCATTGGTCTCAGAAAATTTAACTTTCTTCTTAAATTCAAAAGGTTTCCCTCTCTCATAGTCTTCTATATCCCTTGCAGATTTTCATAATTTTTTCTCTCTAACATGGTTTTCAAATGACAGAAGGTCCTTGGAGAGTCTACCCAGACAACTGATATACTGTGGCTGTCCCTCATAATTTTTTTACCTCCTCACTCACTCGTTTGACATCTTGGATGTTATCCTCTATAATGCGCTCATAGTATGAGGTCAATACATTAAAAGCTAGGGAGGCATTTTTTTGGGCCTTACACCAATCTTGAACCAGCAAATCATCTAACTTACCCACCTGAGACTGAATCCTCACTCTTAATCCCCTGGGAGTAATATTTTGACTTTGGTATGCCTTGAAAAGTTTGCGGTGCCATGTATTTGCACATAAATTCTTCATAGATTTACCTAGCTTAAAGAACAGTAAATTACAGCCGTCAACTGGATCATTACCTTCAACTCTAGTTCCATCATGACATCCCTTAAGGCCAAAAACCTGAATGTCATTTTTGTTTGCACATAAACTGTGTAAAATAGTGTTTAGATCCATGACCATAAGATGATATGGTTATTCAACCCCAATCTGTTCAACAAGGTTATTAAATCCCCAAAAAAACTTCCCAAGGCACACACAAATATTTATATGTAAGGCTTACAAAATGAATATATGGGTAGACAGCCACACCCACCAGCCAGCTGAAAGATCCCACCAGACCCAATGGCCCCTGAAAATCAAAAATAATTACCAATATTGCTCAGGTATCAAATACTATAATGAGGGGATATATAAAAATAGAGACCAATCCAAATGCTGATCATTAATATTGTTATATGCAAAAAGACCTCTAAACTCCAATATTGAAAGTGAGTCACCAAATCCTCATTGATTGTGGAACATTCAGATAAATGTTTTTTTCAAAAATGTTTGCTAACTGTATAAAAACAGATCTAGAAAACTGTGATTAAAGTCACAAACCTACACCCAATGATGTCTGTCACTAATCCTATATTGTTCCCAAACAAAACACAAATGGTAATCATTGTAAGTCTAAATTCCAGCTATTGTCCATCAATGTATTACCCATGAGCCAAAACAGGATAAATTCTAGTATCCATGAACAACCATATGATGAAAGTAAATGTTCAGTACCCTATAATACATAGAACAAGCACATCCTATGATCCGAAAAATCAGATCATAACTAATTTGCATATAGTAATGTTAGAACAACATTCCTTGGTTAAATATGCCAAACACATAAGCAGGTGTCAAAAAAGAAGTACACTAATTGACTGTCAGTAAAGCATTCACTAGTTAATCGATATTGACAGGGATACCAAATGGTATCACAACATTTGTATTATTCCCAAACACAATTCTAACATGAAGTATTAATCCCAACTATTACTCTCCAGTTGTAAATCCTAATTATACAAATGCCTGTGAATGACCGTTTAATAGTGATTAATGTTTGACACCCTCTAATTAATAAAAAATGAAAAGATTGGCATATCCTATCTCCCAAATATTGCACAAATCTAAACGAGTTGACATTAAAGCAATATTCATTGGTTAGACATGCTAAATGCCTGAATAAATGTCATGGTGTATGGAAACCTACATTGTTTAACTCACAAAATTACATTTATGAAAAGACTGTTAGCTAATAAAGCCGCAAATACTAAATAATATCGCAGCAATAATAATGTTCCCAAACACAGTTTAGACAGCACAAAGATGTTCTTCGTGTTTCACTGTTGCAGTCATTACATTTGGGTAATCTGCTGGCAGGTTGCCCTCAGTCGGCCTGAATTCCAAAGTCTTGGTTCCTGCGTCAGTTGCTGTCTTCTCTTCCATGACGTCAGGTCGTCAGGGGTATAAAACATGCAGCCAACACCATTTTCTTTAGTCTTTCTTGCCACAAGGTGCCCGAAGCAGAAGCATTTCGCAAGTGCCAGTCGGCCAACTACTGAAATATTCGAGTTTGAGTTTCAGAACCGAAGTCTTCACTAAAGCTAAGTACCCCGTTGGGGAAAACTTTTTCTTGCTTTTTACCGATGTCAGAAAAAGTAAATAATTGTATTACTTGTGGGAAGCAAATACCTCATAAGGATTTCCATTTATACTGTATTCCTTGCCTAGGCCCTGATCACAACATGCCTGGCTGTCGGTTTTGTGGTAGATTTAACCAACGCAGTATTAAGCGTTTGTATATTTTTGCATCAAAGTATTTTGGAAACAGATTTAACTACCCAGAAATGTCGTCTGATGGCAATCAAGACTACCGGAGTACATAAAAAACGCAAAGAAAAGGACAGAAAAAGGCAGTTGAGATACAAAACCGACGACGAAGCTTCTCCTAATTCAGTTGCCGATTCGCCGGGACTCGGTGAGGCGCCTTTGCAGCCCATGATACCCGCTACCTTCGATGCATCTCCCTCGTATAGGTCCGGAGCCGCTGAGCAGGCACCAGCTTCTGAGGGTGTATTCAGACCTCAACATTTGTACATCAAACCGACGACATCTGCAAAACCAAAGACAAAAGCAGCTTCTAAAACTAAAAAAACTGACGCATGAGCCACGTGCACAGGCCGCTATGCCTAAAAAACAGATGATCAAAATGGCTGAAGACCTTATTACCTTGATCAGGGGTGTACCCATCCCCCTCCAGATAAGAGGCCTAGGCAAGACACAGATTATGTATCTTCAGATCAGGTTTCTATTTCTTCTGATTCCTCTTCTGATCAGGAATATTCTATACCTCCCTATGAGGATTCTGATGCTGAGGAGTCTGTTCTATCTGCATCTCCTCCTGAGGATTATTCATTTGGAGAAACCTTGCATACTTTGAGGGAGCATTTTCACTGGGAGAGTCAAGACTTCTCAGAATCAAAAAAGAAGCTCAGGGATTTCCTTCTCCCTCAGCACAAGCCTTTAGCCATTCCCCCTGTTATACACATTGTGGATGATGTGTTTTCGGAGTCAAGCTTGAACCCTGATGTGTTTTCGGAGTCAAGCTTGACCCCTGACTCCTTACCTCCGGCTCCCAGTAAGCCTGACCGATATTAGAGTCTCTGACTCGCATAAATTTTTATTTAGAAACCCTGCTGCTGATCCTGAAACTATTTCACAGGGTCCAAAGGGAGTTAAGGCCTCAACAGCAAAAAACCCTACCCCCTCTGACAGAGATTCAAGGGCACTGGACAGATGGGAAAAAAGGTTTATAAATCTGCAACCTTGGCAGTCAGGGCCTTAAACTGTCAATTCCATATGCTTAAGTACCAACAACATGTTATGGGATTGCTGAAACAGAAAATGATGTTGATTTCAGAATGTGCAGAAAATAAAGAATTGCAGGAATTATTGCATGCAGCTGAACAAGTTGGAAGGCATACTTTGCAATGTGGTTTTGATTCTTTAGAGGCCTCCTGCAGGGCCGCAGTTACTGGATCTGTGATTAGGAGGCATGCCTGGTTAAAGGAACAAAATTTGCCTGATCATGTTAAAGCTAAATTGCTAGATGCACCTTTACAGCATGATTCTCTGTTTGGTATTAAGGCAGAAGAGGTTTTAAAGAAAATGGAAGACAAAGCTAAG